>NC_081189.1:85940556-86015556 GCF_902713425.1 Acipenser ruthenus
GACTGTTACAGCAAAAGTACACATGCTTTGCCAACACTGCATTTTCTTCCACTATACCCTGAAGAGAAGTTCAGCTATTGGGTCAGTCGTTCCTTGCACTTCATGAGCAATGAATGACACTTTTGTTGGCAGGTTTTTACCAGTGGATTGTTTTACACACTGAACATGACTTAAACAACCAGATCTGACTTACATTCATTAGACACACTAACATTTGAGGCAGTAAGGACCTAGGTCTAAACAGCATTCTTCATAATGAATTTAATGAACCAGCCAATGGGTGAAGCAAGGCAAATTTGATAGGAATACTGTGATTCTAACTCAGCAAGGAATGGTTAAATTAATGTTCTGAGTAGTTTTACCCAAGTTTTATATTGTTACAAATATCCTTCTTTTTTTTTTTTTTACTGAAAATAGGGTCCTATGAGTAACATTCAGCATTTATGTAAACAATTAAATACAATGTTTCTCAGGGACAAATTGAGTTTACCGGTGATAAAGCACCCTACACGAAGAATGCGTGTTTACAGTGCATTTTATATTGACAACAAATCGTAGCCTGAAGTAGCTAAAAGGCCCTGGGTCTTGCATCATCCTTATAAAAGTTTAACACAGTATTTTTGCATGGTATTTTTAGTTTTATCATGCTTTTCCCAAGGTTATGTCATTGTGACCTAAATATTCTATGTTAATAAATATCAATACCTATTTACGTCACACTGTAAATGTAAACGTGATGTACAGACAGGTGCCTTATGTAAAATCTTTAATGTGCTTCAGGTTATAGTGTTTATAATATTTTGTAGATAACATTTAGGGGTAGATGTACTAAGATGGGCCAGTCGAAGCCCAAACATACCGCAATTTGCATTTTCGTTATGACAATTCGCAAAGTGCACGTTTTGTCGTATGTACTAAGAAAAAATATGTTAGAGAGCCGCAATATACTAATTTAAATATTATTTGCGTCATCTTAGCGAGAGTTGTGCGACATTTTTTCAAATAAAATAGCGGCAGTTGAGTTGTGGTTTGCTCCAGCAGAAGGTGCCTGGAGGATAACGTCTATACGTGCAAGGATGAAAGAATCTAAATAACGTTGTTTTTGTTAAATGTAACCGTCATCTGTACAATGCATTCTGTTACATCTTCGTTTTACCTATTTTAATACTGTTATATATGTAAAAGAAGCTTTTCATAATCATACAGTGGCCCCTCGCTAAACCGGACATGATTGTCCGACATAAGGAGGTGTCGGAACAATACAATAAATCGCACATACATTTACAGTTCTCGATGTATTTTAAATATAAATCATTGCACTGAAGTAACACTAATGTGTTTTGGGTAGGCTACACATTACATTATGTAAAATATAAATCTGTACAGTAGGCCTAATATACAGTACAGTAGTAAAATCAAATTAATACCTAGTGCACTTTTTTTGTACTTTAGCCTACTGGTAACACAAAAAAAATCATGCTGCTGCATTGTACACATTGGTGTACAATGCAAATAAAAGATTATGTTAAAATGAAACATAATTATTTTAGGGTTTTTTTATTTTAATTATTATTATTTTTAACTCGGTCTACTTAGATCCTTGGTCCTATACAGATGCTCAGAATGAGCTGGAGGGGTTAGTGGCACATGTGTGCAGTCAATTGCTGCCAACATGCTGGGAAAACCAGAAATGTCATTTGTTTTCAAGGCTTGTAAGTACACCCTGACTTTAGTGAAAATTAGGTACTTGGGTGTTCGTCTCAAATACACTGAGCACAACTGGCAACACACAAGAAAAAGTGGACTGTGAAATGCCAGCAACAATTGCGACTGTTTAAAGCATGCTTTCAAAAGTTCTTAACAAATCGATGCAATTGCCCGCAGCTTTAGTACATCTCATTCATTACAATATTTTTGATCCCTCATTTGCACTATCTCCACCCTGTTTTTGTGAATTTCTGCAGGAACGCCCAGAATTACATTTTCATTTAAGGCTAAAGCGCAAATAAGAACTCTGACTGCAAATCATTCATTAAAATGATGCTAACAGCGTTGCGTTTGTTTCGTACATTTCACGCTACATTTCATTCTGGTTTGCATGTGGTTTGCAATGATTGCGACAGACGCAACACTTTAGTACATCTACCCCTTAGTATTAAAATTGGTAGTAGTGGCAAATTATTCCCTTGTACAACAGGTTCTGTAAAGAACACTCCAGCGGTAAAACCAGGGTGGCAGAGTGCAAATGTCCTTGCTTTGGACATTGGCCTTCATCATATTGGTGTCATAATTCAAATTTAAACCTAGGGTGGGTGTCGACGATCAAAAGTTTTCTGGAATAACCTATTGATGCTGGTAAAGTCAAGGGGAAAAATGGCAGAAACAATATTACAACTGAAGAAGATCCTGGTATAAAAACATATATAACTTATTTATAGCAATTGTTCATTTCAATGCATTAATCAAATATTAAGTGGACACAATTTCTCGTACCCTAAAAAATTCTTTTGTTGAGCCAGAGTCCAAAGTTCCATAAGCAATCTCTGTTTGCTTAGCGAGATCCTCTGCGCTTTCAATTGGAGACACCATCCGTTCAACAGTCAGGAAAGCAGCTAAGTTAGCCGTGTAGGATGAGATTATGATCAAGGTAAAGAACCACCATACCCCGCCAACAATTCGCCCAGAGAGGGATCTAATAACAAGTGTGAAATGGATTTGTAAAAATGAAATGAATGCCTTAGTCAAAAGAACCAGTTTATCAATTGTGTGTTATTGCAACAGTTAAGTACAGGGGAGCACTTCTGAGCTTAACACACAGCCCCCGAAGGGAACATTTAAACAAAAGGAAATATTTTATAGCTGCTATAAAGCTGTCTGAATCAAGCACATAACCAAAAACTATACTGTGAAGTTGTCTGTTTCCAATAAGCACATTAAACAAACAAACAAAAGATTATCTGTATGTGTCACCTTGACTATTTCAAGTAAACTGTATGTCTATGGCAGTAAAGTAACTGAAATGACGTTAATCCAACCATGCTATTTGACATTATTATATCCAAGGTAAATGGAAAATGGAGGCAAAACAAAACAACACAAACATAACATTGAACTGTTAACTATTGCAAAAGCTCCAGTATGACATTTACACAGAACAGAGCTGAATGCATAAATGATTACACCTTGCTAGCTTAAGACAGGAGGACATTACAGAAATCTGCTGACTTCTTAAGCTAGACATACTATGTGGTATAGATAAAGGATGCTGATTAACAATTATTGTTGTGAGAGGAGGTATGGTTAAAGTGAAATCATTTCAGGTGTTTGCAGACAAACAGTTAAACAAGTTAAATGGGTTGTAAGTGATTATGGGGAAACCAAACAGAGTGTGACAGTAAAACCTATAATAATCCAAGGCTTTAACTGCAGCAAGTCGATATTTGTACGGTTTCCCCTTCTCCTGCTTTATGAAAATGCAAGAAGAGCAGGTTAACCTAGCATTTTGAAAACAAAGAAAAAACAAGTACAAGTACAATTGGAATTAGAATAGAGAGAATATCATTCACTTCAAGAAACGATGCTAATTTTAAGATACCAAAAGCACCCTAACTGATACCCTTGTCATTTTGTTGGTGCTTACTACTTAAAACCGATTTGTTATGCAAAACAAACATGCTAAACCTAGCTTTAAACTAACAATATAATGTTGCATATATATTTCAAAATACATATAATGCAATTAGTTGGGTATTAAGTAAATTCTAACAGTTTTACAAATTAAAGCATTTTCTATCTATCGAGAACAATCGTATTGTAACTGCATACAGTACATTTCTATGATGGGGAACAAACCCTTGAAACACACCAGGTTTCAAGAAATGATTGAATTGCAATCCTCGCCTGTTTACTACATCAATGTTTGAAAAGTTGAAATGGAGCAAAAAAAAAAGTTTTCTGTGTGTGTGAACTTCCTTTTTGTCATAGCAAAGGGTAACGGCATCTCCAAAGCTATGCTCCACAGCTGGATAGGTCTTACTGTACTAACCTACATTATATCTAAACAGTTTTATGCTCTGTTCCAACTTAAAGAGCAAGGAAAACAACTACAGCATTTGATGCAGTCTGTACAATCCCCCTTACTATTTTGTGATGTTTGAATTATTCAGGTATTTTATGCCACTTTTTCAATATTTTACATCTTAGATCCTTTTCAATGCCGTTAGAAGAGGCTTATTTGGTTACAGGAGGATGGTCTCTGGGATAGACCATGTCCATGCCTACCTTAACCACCCAGTCACCGTGGGGGACATTACCAGGGAAGACAGTGGGAAAGGTCTTTCTGTAGCCAAAAACAAAAGCATCTTCAAAAAGGTCAAGGAGACTGCTCAGAGAGAATCAAAATGCTGTGTTGCACTATTTCCTCTGTAAGAAAATCTTACAAAATTATCATACATATAAAACAGTATTCTATTAAATACTTATCACTTTATCTAAGCTAATTTTTTATTTGGCTGAAATAGCTTTGAATTAATAACTAGTATATATATATATATATATATATATATATATATATATATATATATATATATATATATATATATATATATATATATACCAGTGGGAAATACTAACTTTGTTCCTTCAGTTTGTCTGTCTGTAAACTATGGTTTACCAAGAAAGCTTTCTTCTTCAAAACTCACTGCATTGTTTTTCCTCAGCTAATACAGCCTGTTCTAGCAGCTTCACAAACTTACATGTATGACAGGCATTGCTTACCATATTGGTTTTAACCAGCTCAGCAGATTCAGGGGTATCAATATTAGTTAATCTACATGGGAAAGAATCAGCAAAGTAAAAACAATTGGAAAGAAAGATGTTTAAAAGTAGGCAAGAGAGAGGGTACAGTGAAGTTGTTCCATTCCTATCTTTCTCGGTGGTTCACTGTGCTATCGCCTGTATAAACGCATGGACCGTGGACCGCAAAATGGGAATATGCAGCAAAAACACGGTACCCCTCCAAGAGGACATGAAATGACAGCAACCTTATGCATTTTACAGCCTCGGCATGGTGTATACAAGTTCACTGAAGAAATACTTAATTGATGTTAACCCAACAGCAATCTTATATTTCTTGTCCTGTACTGAACTCTTTGTCTTAAGAGGGAGGCTTTTCTGGATTAAAAAGTTTACTCTTAGGGACCAAAGAGGTTTATCCATGGGAAAGAAACATCACACGGATGGATTTCCAGGAGGCAAACATATATGCACCATAGCATCAGACTGGGACTGCAAATGCACAAAGTCTAAATTTTTGAAAGACCAACCTTGGCGAAATATCGCATCCTTGCTGCATAAAGGCACCAAGAGAAAACCAGAGACTATTAAATATCCCAAATTCATTTGTGGATTCGTTACTTTGTGTTTGTCCATCTTCATATTCCTCGGTGTGCCACTCATAGGGGCTGAAGCGACTGACTAAGAACAGAACCACACTGACCCCGATGTAGGCAAACACTATGCACATCCAGATTTCGTATGCCAGGGGATCTAGGAAGGAAAACACCCCTGGCTTGGATTTCTGAGGCTTCTTAATCATGATGGAGATCCCCAGGCTCATAAAGGGCTTTGAAAAGTCTATCACTTCTTCTCGCACCAGAGTGATGGTTAATGGAGCAACGGCTATGTCAGCTTTCTGCAATTAGAATGGAAACATTGTACATTTAACTACATTTAAACACATCCACTACAATCTGAGTCCCAAACTGTTTTATGATTTATACAGCAAAATAAAATTACTAGGCTCATTTCTAATACCTATAGTGATACCATATTTTTTTCTTACCTCATACACAAGTTCTCCCACCATTCCATTCCAAATTTTGGTTGCAGCATCCCTGGCGCCATACTTTCCATCAGGTACAATAGATAGCTTGTACTTGAACCCACAATGTTTAGCTATTTCTGCTGCCAGGTCCACGCAGTAACCTTCATACATGTCATTGCCTTCAAATAGCTCATAATTTTTCTTCAGCATTACATACGGTGCTTCCTAAAAAAAAGTTTTAAAAAATGAAGAAAAATGCTGTTAGATCTGTAAGAATCATTGTAGAACAACCACTAAGACAGGATTTCATATTATGAAAAAAACTAGTGTGGAACCCTCAAGGTATGGTTTACCTTCTAAACAAACATTCTAATACATTAAAACATCTGTATATACCAAGAAACAAAAACACAATTAAAACCTATAACGAACATTTATTGGTTTACATCAACTCATTACCTGCTGTTTCAAATTTCAATAATTACTACTACGACTATTAATTATCATTAAGAGCTTACCAAAATTGTTGTCACTATTACTGTCTTATTTTCCATGCCCGTGGAGTCATTCCCAGGTGAGAAATCGTTTGCTGTAACAACCATTTTGTCAACTTCATTCCAATATCCAATCTAAAAATGTAATAAAAAAGACATATATATATATATATATATATATATATATATATATATATATATATATATATATATAGCAAATTTACGAACTGACCGGTCAACCACTTTTAGCTGGAAGTATTAAATCACTCAATCATGCCTACTGTGCAACCAGAATCTAGGGATTGGTCAGTGTATTTGAATACACTATTAAACAAAAATAAAATACAAATATTCAAAGCATATTACATATTCGAGTACATGAAAAAAATACTTGTATGTTAGCTACTAGTAGAAGCAAACTTTTTTTTAATGCTGCCGCTTGACAAGTGTTCAAAATCAGTGTTAAACCCTGCGAGTTCCTGTGAATGAGATTGGCATATTAAATGTAAGGACCCTAATTAATCGTGCAATGCTTGTAACAGCAAAATTCTACAGTAAACGTATTCTGTTTGAAATTGTTGTCAATTTTGTTGCCTTGTTTTTAGCTAATGTTAACAGATCCCCCGCTTGAGTTCCCCTGTAATGACTGCACACAGCCGCTGTTGCTAGGCAACTGTGAAACAGCTTCCGGGAGCACGGCACCAGCTAACTTTACTTTGTAAACAAATGGATATAGTAAGTGCTAAAAAGGAAGCCTAACTTTAGTAACATTGAAATTAGAATGCTAATTTAGTTTTATGTTGAATATAAAGATACTAAATGCTAAGCAGAACACCACAATGACTGAAAAAACAGTGTGGAAGTGTTTGTTTTTTTAACTCTGTGGACTGCAGATTTTAAAGCAAGTACGGGCAATTTTACTAGGAACATTTTAGTTTTAAGCAAAGCAAACATTTTTCCAAACCAAAGCAGTCAATGACTGAGCAAGCTGCATGAATGCATTTTGTTTAAAATAAAATAAAATAAAAACAAGCACTACGTTAAACCAGGTTTTCTGTGTTTTTGCTACAGTTACAATTTGAATAGTAATTTAAATGTAACACTTTCCCACGTATAGTACGGTTTTAAAGCCTTTCAACCCATAACAATATTAGTATCGCTTTACTGTGCTGTATCCTTGTATTATTCAGCAGATTTGTGCTGTAAATAGCAGGTGTACACATTTATTAAAACCGTTGAAAACTCATTTTCAGAGTTACGGACATTTCAGACTTACAACCTCCATTCCCCCGGGGTTTCGTAACTCTGAAGTTCTACTATATATATATTGTTGAATTTAATAAAAGGTTAGTTAGATGTTAGTGTTCTTCTTTTTTCCTTCATGCATCCGTCAGTATAAATAATTATTGTGATTCCGAACTCCGTTGTAGATTTCAACAAAGATATTTTATTCAATACAGTCGAACATTTGGGTATTCCATTTTCCCTAAGCACAGGTCATAACAGAATCAACAAGACAATGCAATGCTGGGATTTAATATAGCTTCTCTTAGACACCACCCCTTATTCCTTATCCTATGAGAAGAAACAATTACATACTGATGCAGGTTTTACAGTCCTCCTATCAACCAATAATATCATTGACCACGTGGGTTCGCTTTCATTTTTTTACCTTAAGTGATTGATTGTAACATGAAAGCCTGTTTGATGTTCCACTCAGGAACAATAAAGTTTAAAGGAAGGAAGGAAGGAGATTGTTTTTATCCCCAAAAATGTTATCTCTGAAAAAGCCATTTGCTGCACTTCAAAAGCTTTCACCTTACCATCTGTCTTCCTGCTCCAGTAATTAATATTAAACCCAAATGGTCTTTTACTAAATCAAATCAATCTAAAACTAAACAGTTAATCTTTTAAACTATAGTTTCTTAGTGCATGTTTCTCCAACACACACACACACACACACACACACACACACACACACACATAATCGTTTTCTTACATGATGTATTAATATAAAAAGGACCTGTATTAAACGAATCTACCCATATTATTGCCTTGCACAGTAAACCCTAACACCAGATAAATGTTTCATGAACTGTTTAAACATAACTACTAATGTAAGTAATATTTTGCATGTACAGTATGTGGCAGAATTTCTCTGTTACCGTGTAGTGCTAAAAGCAGAGAGGAATATATTTAAGATGTTCACACTCCAGGAAAAGCCATCTTAGCTTTCCAGGTGAGCCCTGGGGACAGCAAACCACATTAGCTATTAACAGGTGTACATGACACAGTTGCAGAAGGTATTGCATAAATCTGTCAAACAGTTGCATATTAAGAGGTGTTGACAGTGTAGCAGTTGGACATTTTTTTCACTATAATACTTTTCAATCACACATAGACACGGACAATGGATGTACTGTAACAGTCCTGCATTTCCAGTTAAGGCACCATACCTTCCGTGGACCACTGTTTTTTAACTCCATAACATTAACTGTGTAGTTAATTCTTCTCCCATACTGATCAAACTGTATGTTTCCAGTCAAGCCTTCCACATGGACCTAAATGGCAAAATACAATATACAATATCATACCAAGTAATAATATTTTTAATATGTAAACAGACTAACTCATACATATAAAACAATGTTACTCACTTATTTTAGTATTTTGACATATGTCTGCAGACTATAAGCCTTACCTTGTAACAGGCTGATCCGGTACTGTGCACAAATATGTTAGATCATTGAGCTAACAACCTGTATACCATAAAACTTCAAATAATCGCCAGTCTCCAGTACTCGCTGGAATAGGCGCCGTGCTTCTGGGAAATATGGTAAATAGACGCCTGGTCTCTTTTAAACGCCGGGTTATGAATAATAATATAATGCGTGTCATATTGAATGTTCCATCCAATACACACACACGGCTGTACAGCGAGCTTACCGGTTTGTTTTTTGAAAGCGATTAAGAGACACGGAGGCACAAGATGAATTATAAGAAAACTGAATTTAATTTATTTTAAGGTACATGTAATGACGTTATTCATTTTAAAACCAGTTGTGAAGCTTTTTTGAGAGTGCTGAAAGTAAGTCAAATACGAACTTGTTTTCTGACATTAACAGGGTTGCCTTTTAGTGTATTTGTAGGTGTTTTTTTTTTGTATTAACAGTATTTAGTGCATTTGCGTCTTGCAATGAATATTCATATTTTGCTCCTTTTCCAGCATTCTTATTTATCAATGTAAACTTTATAAAAACAAATTAGTCACTATTGCTTTGATTTTGTGATAAAACTGGTACTTGTACTGATTTTTACTGTTAATCTTAAAAACAGTTTGAAGCATTTTTGAGTGTGTTGTGGGCCAGCATGAACTTATTTTTCGATATTTACAGGGTTGCATTTTTTTTTATTAACACAGTATTTAATGCGGTTGTTCTGCACTGAAGATTCGTTGCTGGTTAATTTTTCATCGAATGTCCATGCTTACCAATGTACACGTTTTGAGGGTGAACTATGAATATAATGTGTGTTAATAAAGATGATACTTATTGCTTTTATTTATTTTAAAACCATGTTTTTTTTTTTTTTTTTGTTATTGTGCTGTAAGCCTACCTTAATACACGCTTGTGTTCCGATATTTACAGGGCTGTCTTTAGTGGATTTTACTGTTAATTTTATTATTATTATTATTATTATTATTATTATTATTATTATTATTATTATTATTATTATTATTATTATTATTAATATAAACAGTGGTAGATGCAATTGAGCTTTGCAATACAGATTCGTTCTTCTGCTTCTTCATTTTTGTTTATACTTGGGGGTGTACAACACAAACTGTTATTAACCACTGATACAACCTTTAATGACGTTGCTGGAATGTTGTAATTTACTTATGTCGTTTCTATAAGGTTGTGTACAGGCAGCTATTTCATGATTGCATCTGAAATATTTGCAGATGTTAATGATCTTACGTAATAAGCATCAAGTCTCAAATAGTCGCCGGTCTCCAATAGCCGTTGGGGCTACTGCTGACCAGTGGCGGAGGAACAGAAAGATGGGCCTAGGTGTAGATTTTTGTGGGCCCCTTCAATTTACACTTTTGTGTTTTGGAGGCATATATTTACAGTTTAAAATACACTATTGGAAATCACAAAATAAATCAGATTGTACGTGGCGTAAAATCGCGAATGAGATTCAAGCTGTGTTCACTCACGCTCTCCTATGGTGTACAGTTGACCGTGTTGCACCTGTGTGACGTATTTAAATTTTGCATCGAGCCCTGAGACCCTGTCAGAACTGCAGAAAGGAGAACGCGCCAGGCCCCGTAGAATGAATGAATGAGTGATTAAACAGATTATTAAATGAATGGACAGTCCTGAAAATGGATACATTGATTATGTAATGATTTCAGCTTTTGAGTTTGGCTGCTGGGGCCCCCTAAGTGCATGGGCCCCTGTGCTGCTGCACTGGCTATTCCTCCGCCACTGCTACTGGCAAATATTGTAAATAAATGCAGAAGCGTTTATTTAAAGTTTTACGGTAATGTAGTGTTTTTATTTTGAAATGTTTTTATGGCAACGTCACCTGTTTCAAGGCTCTTTCTATTTCAACTCCTTGGGCCCAGGGTACAGCAGGGTTTGCCAGACAGTCACCGGCATTGCCTCTCCTGGAGATGTCAATCCTCTGTTTGCGCAGGTAGCGGAAGGCTTCGGTCATCACTTGCACAGCATCGTAAGTCAAAGCAGACGTGTACTGTACAGTAAGAAAATAGATAACACAACAAACAAAATACAGAAAATCTATTGAGACACCCAGACAAGAACTTATAGCACATTTTGCTCCCCTGGATCATGTATTGTTTCATTACAGCTGTAGGGACTAATGAGGCTCTGCAATTATCAGGCAATATATGTTGCCTTTATATGGCTAAAACCAGTGTCCTGTGATCAACCCTTGCTGCCATACACCCCCTGTTATTTAGAGCAGGAACACACATTTTGCCTCAAGGAAGCAATAGGACTGCTGACATCTATTGTTTCTATTGTTTGGCATAGGTCATGGTTTTAATCAAAGAATACTGTTGAGTCACTGCCTGCACTGATCACTTTCACATGCATTTTGTTTGGCCTTGCACATAAGAGTTCAATATGCTCCACATTAAATACAATACAATGCCATTTTTATCGAAAATTACATTTTGAAGGTGTTATTCAAGCAATTGACAGTACATTTCAATGCATTTCAATGATTCTGAATTCCTGATGTCCTTTAAACTTTACAATAACAGCTCAAAGCCCTTGCACCTGCATATTGACTACAGCTTAGTGGAACAGTCAATAACCTGGCAGGAGTCATCAAGCTACGTTCAGGCCCATAACTAGTGACTGCAATATGTTGAAGCTATGCTATGGCCAATCTTGTAATACTACTTTTATGTCGTAAATGTACAAGTCAATCTAGTAGGAAAATATTAGTAAAATAACTATTTTTATTTTTGCAGTAGTCTCAACTCATCATTCAGGGTCCTGAAATTTGATACCAACACCCAACAATGCTGAATTCTCGTTTTCAATTTATTTATTACTTTTGTGCTGTAGCAGATGCACTTCTATTTTTTCAACTAATAACATATGCTTTAAATGTAGAAAATACTAAGTATATGCACTTCTATTTTTCTATCCTTTAAAAATACAGCAGCCCCTCTCAACTCTCTACTGGATCTTAATTCCCAGGTCCTTCTAATAATAACCTGGAGACAAAAAACAGGTGTTTTGCTAGATGTTCTTTTATATTAGTATTGCTCTGACAACAGGTCAAACTTAATAGGTTAATTAATCATAGCAAATTGATATAAATCAGTGGTTCTCAAACTGGGGGGTGCAGACTGTATCCTGGGGGGGGGCATTAGAAAGTTCAGGGTTTTTTTTTTTTTTTAATTACAGCGCACATCTTAACCTAGGCTATACCGTATAACGGGCAGATACTTTATTTGGGCTTTATTGGCTATTTTGATTGGATCGCCAATAATACTTCCACCAATCAGAGGGTTGCATACAGTACTCATAGCGATCCTGTGTCAGACTGGTATACAGAACAGATTAAAGAAGCGCTGAACAAGATAAATAATGTGTCAGATATCAAAGTGGATATGAGAATGGCAGTGACGAAGCCAGTTTGCTCGAAAACATTAAAAGTAGACCGGACATTTCCATCAATGGATTTAAAAAATATGGAATTGATGATGTGATCAGAAACTGCTACTGTAGCAGGACTGTACTTTTTTATCTTAAGCATGTTTGTGTTCTTTTTTAGAAGGGTTTAATTAAGTAACAGCCAAAATTGTTTGTGTCAGATGGTTGATTGTTATTGTCGACACATTGTAAATACTATTAATGCAGGCATTGTGCAGGTATCGCAAAGTCCACAAACAAAACAAACGTTTTGCACCGTATTTTGCCAGTGCTTGCTAGTCTATTAAACAGTTTAAAATGATTTTGAAGCAAATAAAAGCATTTTCGTTTCAGCTTTATTGTTAAAGATTTCACACATGGCAATATTGACCTACAATTACTGCATGGTAGTACTGTGATCATTCTGTGGTTGGCACCAAAGCTGCCAAATAACTTGTCATGATCTTACTCAGGTCAATGGGTCATCCATCCATTGGTTCATTTCGAGAATATTTTAATGAGTTTAGTTGCTGTGAAGAGACTGCTTTCCAATAGAATGCTAGTGGACTATGTAAGAATGGATGGAATGCATGCGCATTGAATGAAAAGCAGGTAAAATAAGTCCCGATACCCAGTACCATCATCAAAATAAGTCCAGGTACAGAGTACCGGCAGAATTTCACCCCTGCAGTAGCTAATTAAATCTAAACACATTTTGTCAGGCATCAGTCTGAAAATGTAGTGTAGTTCCTTTTATCCATGCAACTTACCCTAATTCTGTTGTCAGATCCCGGATATTCTTTTTCCTCTAAAGCTTCCCACCGCTGATTGAATTTTGAGACAACTGGGTCATCAAAATCAACAATCTGAAATCCTGATACGTTGGCTCCACCATACTGAATTTTTGACAAATCCCCATCTATGAATCCCTGCAAAAATTAAATAAAAGTATAAAAGATAATGGGGGCTTTTCCATTTATCCAAACTGTGACAGGTCTAAATGACACCATCCATTAACTATTTTAACACACTTATGATCTAGTTCCTTAAAATATATCTCTGTGTTTCTTCAGTTTAATGTTTACAAATATCCAGCACAAGTACTGGGTTTTACTGGAAATACCAAGTACTTGATCCAATTGTATGGTTCAGTATAGCTTTGTATTATTATTATTATTATTATTATTATTATTATTATTATTATTATTATTATTATTTCATTATTTTGCAGATGCTTTTATCCAAAGCGACTTACAGAAATTAAACCAGTTTAAGGAATGTTTTCTGTTCAATTAGCACCTCTATTTGTAACGGCAATACATTTTTGTGATGGCAATACCGATTTTGTGATGGCAGTACATATATGTGCCTGTAGCTATCCTGTATATCGAAGGTAACTCTCACATAACCCAGGTACTTTAAAATGTTTGTGCCAGTATACAGTAGGTGTTGTAAAATGTCTAGAGTCTTTTTACCCAGTCAACTAAATTTAAACTTGTTGGCCAGTCTGATGAAGTTATAATAATTCTTAAAAGCCTATGGTGTATAGTACTTACTGAAATACTAAAATAAACTAAAGTTCAATGACAGACGGTTTTTTTTCAATGTCTTCAAAATGAGAAGAAAAAGACTTCTAGATGAAACATTTGTTAATTCATTTTAGTTTCTTTTACTATTTTTAAATTCAGCGCTATTGACTGTTTAATAGTTATAGATGGTATAATAATTACAAACAAGAAAATAACTAGTGAAGTTATAAAAAAGTGTATTTTTCAGTCTGAAAGATTGTTTAAAAACTAACAATGGAAGCTGAAAAGCAATATTTGAATAACTCATCTGAATATGGACAAGCAACTGTTAGAAGTAAAACTGACAAAGCTTAAGCAAAGCTGTATAATTTATGCTTCAGATATTACAACATTGTCAGCATACCAGGTTTGCAATGATGTAGTGATATCCTTTAACATGCCTTCCAATGGTAATGACCTGCAAAATAAAGAGCATTGATTAAAATGTGTATGGTCAGTATAATAATTAAACATTTAGCATTTTGAGCTAAAATTATTTAACCACATATATTCTAACATTAAACATGACTTGCTGTGAATGAGACATATTTTAACATCTTTTTAACTGGTTTACAATGTAAAGTTTATTGTGCTACAAGCCTAGCAGAGTGCAGTAAATCACAGTAAAATCATTGTGAAAACACAAGCAAACAATGTTAATCACACATACGTATTGTACTGCATTGTAAAAACCAGCACTGACTAGTAACAGAACCACACTGATGTAAGTTAGGAGCACATGGGTTTATTAAACCAGAACATGTACCATTGTTTGATTAGTCTGACCATGACTAGACATGACTACAGCTAATCCTTCAGAAGAGAGGTATGTGCTGACTGAAAAGAATCCAGTGTGCTGAGTTCAGATAGAAAACAGGCAGTAGAGGACTGTTGCATTTCTATTACTGTGTGTGAGTCATAACAGTCAAATAAAAAAAAAACAGAGCACATTTCAAATAAGTAAAAGAGAGAAAAGGGACCCAAGGGAACCTTAAAGTGTGAACTTATTCCATATAAACAGCCAGGATATAAAAAGAATAAAAAGCATTTGAATTGAAAAAAGGATCAACAGAAAAGGAAGTAAAACATGACAACTAAAGCTTGACAACATGACAACACTAGGAACAATTAACAGGAAAGGAAATGTTGCAGGGTTAATACAAAATGCATATTCTTATACAATATGAGTATTGGAGGTCAGTTATTTAAAAATGTACTGTTATAGTAATAACATAATCTTAGTAATGAACACTGTTTTTTCTTGGAATTCATCATAGATATAAGATTGTATGTATCTGTTATTTGCAGGTCATTTCACAGCCATTTTGCTTTTGGTTAAGCTTCACTTATAACAGCTGCACATATAAGAGCTGTACAAATCACAGTTTGATCAGTGTTCACAACAGGACAATACACAGAGCTAGGTGGAGAAAGATCAAGGTGTGTGGCTGTCAAGTACATATTAATATTTTAATAGATAGACAGATGCTACTTTTGCTCCAGTTTTTAATGTGCCTAAAGCTTAGTCATTTGTATACTAAAGTCAATAATGAACTAATTAAGACTTAGAAGGAGGTTCAGTTGGTTCAATTAAATAATGTAGAGCATAGGCAGAACAAAGACCAGGAGCCCTCGAGAACCGGAATTATGGCATTATGCTTGTAATAAAAAAAAAAAAAAAACTATTATCAATATAGTTAATCTGTATCTGCCAAACCAAAATGTCTTACAGTCCAGCAGCTGTCTGACAGATTACCCATTTGGATACACTTAATAAAATGTTATACAGTTTTTGCCACCTGATTTAATGATCAATTTTAACTTAATTTGAAATAATTGCTGAAAAACCTAAAAACATGTGTGTATATAAGATAATTAGCATTTTGATCATTAAAGAGGATCTGAAAAATGAGATGTTTTTTTACTGACAAGATGTAATTAACGATCTATGAAAAAAACGCCTGATTAATTCTAATATATGCAAAGAATATGGGTCCATGCAATATACCATCATTTTGAGAGAAGAAAAAGGGAAATGTTAGCAAACACGCTTAACCAGATTGGGGAACAAGAAGAACTCCTAAACTAACCAGGTATGGGAGGTTTATTTAAAACTCAAACCCCACACAAGAAGAAAATATTCTCTTAAAAAGACATGATCTTGAATACATTATTTTACACAGGTAAGAAGTATGGGCTTTATACTGTATTAATTAAGGACTCTGTTTTTGTTTGTCAGAATTTTTCAGAGCAGCATTAATGTTTTAAGACGGTACAGATAATTCTGCCAGTAGGTCCTACAGTGTCACTTTGGAGAGGTTGTAAAAGCTGTATTGAAAAAACAAGACTGATACCCCCCCCCCCCCCCCCATCTGTCATACAGACAGTATTGTATGCAGTTGGCAAATGTTAGATGTTACTGCCATTGTGTTAAACTATCGTAAATAAATAATATCCTTGTTTTTGAAATCTAAAGACTCCATCCTTACGAATAATGTATTGGATTAGCACATTTACAACAATGTGTGCAGTACACAACCTTATTAATTTCTTCAGATTTCTGTGCATTTGATCAACTCTCCTTCAGTCCACATTAACAAATGGATATGTCTTATTTATTCTGTTCTTTGATCTATTTATGCTGCTGATTAAGTTTGAACCACACATGTTTTAATTGTGTTGTTTGTACTTTGATTGTTCTTTTATTGTTTTCCAGGACCCTCTTGTAAATAAGGCCTCAATGGGTAAATCTCCTGGCTAAAGAAATCAATAAATACATAAATAAAAATATTGTGTGACTTAACTTACATTCCAGCATACTATGTCAAAATCAATGATGTAGGATATACAGTAGACACACCTCTGCTATATGACACAGGCTAGCAGGCAAGGTTTCTATTTTTTTTATATAATACCTTTTTATTTATACTAGCCTATCACAGCTAATGGGATTGCAACCAAACAAAACACAAGTGTGCTGTACATAAAGCACTTTGTTTAATATGCATCAAAACAAAAACTGCTATATTTTCTGGTTGCGCTACTATGAGGGATTTACATTTTACACTGGGAAGAAGTCTTTAAAAAGAGGCTACCGTTGGCTTTTGGACACAAGTTGGATTATACATTTTGAATCTCTTATGAGGAAAAAGTGCAAAACAATGGGCAATGTATTATTATAATTCAAGTAACTGATTTAACTATGTCGCCTTTTTTGAAGTTTTTTTTTTTGTTTAAATGTCAAGTGCTAGTAAATATTGGTTATTATATTTTTTAGGTGCACCTTTTTGTGTGTCGGGTTTGAAACATATACGCGGGTATTTGGACGACCGACAGCAAAATAATGTGCATATTAAAATGTTTAATTCTGGAAGACTAAATTACTACCAGAAAAAATAAAGTAAGAGGTCTAAGGCCTATTTATTAAAAAGATGTTGCATACAGATCTTTATTTTTCACAACAATTCACATTCCATATCTCAGTTCCCATATACCTTAAATAAGCACTATATATAGCAAAGGCTGGAAGTATAAAAAATAATGAATGTTTATGAATATAATGAAACACTGCAGTCACATACACCAAAATTGTTAAATGAATGTAAACATTTCTCAATATGGCATTAACAAATGGTGCTGTTTCAGTAGAAGTGTTTTTTTTTGTTACTCAGAACCACAGCGAATGCAATCGCTAGGGATTGTCAGTTGCTCCTGATTTGTTAGCAGCTTCTGACTCCCACTCTTTCTTCATTCGCCAGCACCCAGCTCAAACTCTTCAAAATCACATTTTAGCGTGTTTCCTCAAAACCAGGCCCTATATCTGTGCAAAGCTGTCTGCATTTTTGTTTTGAAACACGTGGCAAGCTGTAAAGGGTTTTTAAGCTTTTTTTTTTCGTTTGTCAATAACTAATACTTTTTATTGTTAGTTTTTTTAGGTTTGCCTGTTCATTCCCAGAATATCAGATTATCAGAATCTTTCTGCAATGTGAAAGTAGTGATGAAGTAAAAAGAAAGGCAGTTGGAAGGCACTTAACATAGCGTTATATTCAGGTTAGCCTTGTGTGTTTCAGAATGGTCATTACTCCACCACAGAAGCACATGTGTTCCACTATACTTATTTTGTACTGATATAGTGTCCCTTACAAAAGTTTATCAGAGTAAATTTGCACAGTGATTTTGCAATTTTCCCTGTTTTTACAGGATAATTAAAATACATGTGTATGTAAACATAAATATGTAAATGCACCTATGCATTTACATATTTGTAAATGCACCTAAATAGTAATACCAAGTCATCCCTAGAGCAGTAATGGCCAAAACACTAGTTTACTATAGGAAACCATACTATTTAAATATTGACTGTTGTGGCTTATAATATACATTATTACCACAGGGGTTGAAAACGTGAAAGAAAAAGTCATAGGCTACTGTTTCTTATATCCTTTTATAAATGAACTGCACTTTGCTCTAAAGTTTTGTTTTAAATTAATGTATTGTAGAGCACACACTGAATTAATTCCCCTTGATCACGCAATGAGGAATTTATAATGTTTGGAATGTATTTGGATCATTTTAAATGTGAATGACAATCATATTTTTAATACAGCTGATCGGGTCAGGTTGGCTCCTAATACCTGTTGCACTGAAAGAGAATACACACTATTGTATGGTTGCACCACAAACTGCCTTAACCTGAGAAAAACTGATAAAGGGTTTGCAAGACTGTAGGGTAAATAACAAGGGATAGAAAGGTTAGATTTTTTTCCACTTTATCATTTTCACATTTAATTGGACATTTCATTGGGCAATAGTAAAATAATCTCTAAAAAAAGATTCACTGGACCGGGGCTATGTCTACTAAATGTCAGATTGGATTATGCTTGCGTGGTTTCATTCTGAAATGGTTTGTATTGATCTGGCTGAGGTCCCCCTCCATCTTGCTGAGAGAAGCCCTTGAGGTGAGGCCGGGTGAGAGGGAGATGCAGTTGCAAAGGTGGTAAAAATTTTAGAATGGTGGGGAAAAGGTGCAAATGAAAAAAAGGAAAGGGGGCATGAGCAGGGGTTCAACTAGCAAGCTGATTGAAGATTGGAAGGGGGAGAAGTTTTCTTCTCCTACTTTCATAGATTTACTGTAAAACTGTTTTTTTTTTTTTTTTGATAACCAACAACATGAAATTTTGCTTAAAAGTTCTCCAGTCTGAGACATGTTTTTACAAACATGCATGGAAATCAGTTGGATTTAATTCCACTGTTGATTAGTGAACCAGAGCATGTAAAAAGTCAAATCAACCATGGTTATATTGAAAAAGATAATGCATTGCAGTAACAGGTATAGCACAGGGGACAGTTGTAGTAAGAAATGAGAGAATTCTAAAATCTTAAATGTTCTCATAAAACAAATTAACATAAAAAGAAAAACAGATACCATCACATCCTAAAGGAAAAAAACAGACTTAATCTATCTGACTTGTCAGTGTATTCTTCACTTAAATACTATTTTTCATGAAACAGAGCACACCACTATGGGTTGTCATCTAAAGCTGCTGCTGTCAGAATACAGACACGAGTAGTAGCTGCATACCTGTTCCATAATGTCTTTCACTTTATCTTGCTCACAGTCCAGAATCACCCTCCTTTCTTTCTTGATCTCAAGATCTTGAAACAGAGAGCGGTAAGCTTCGTCTTTCTTTTCATCTTTCAGGTTGCCTACATTGATTGCCGTTACTTGCCATTTCTTTTCAGCAGCAGTATCCAGCACTACTTGTAGTGTTGATAAACCTGGAAGAAGCAAAATGATCATTCTTAAACTCATTTTGTTAAAACAATATATGGGCAGGTTTTGAATGTATCGGTTATAATATTAAGACGTTTCAGAAATTGCTAAATTATATAGAATATATCGGCTAAAAAAACATTCAGTAACTATTTTGGTAGTGAACAGCTATTTAACCTTTGCATTCATGAATATTGAATGCATTATGATTGAGGAATATGAGGTATATACATAAACATATGTAATATGTTTATGTAACTAAAACAGAGGTCAGAGAACCATTGGCAAACTCAGATCACAACATGGTCTAATCTGAAATGCTTTTTAAAACCCCCAAAGTAACGACTAAAGCTAAGGTTTACCATTTTAAAAAGGCAAACTATGAAGGAATAAAACAGAGACTAACAGAAGTAGATTGGCGTAAAATAGAGAAAACATCCACAAAGGATGGCTATAGTACTAGAGGCACAAAACAAATACAACCCAAAAGTAGACAAATCAAAATCTAAAACAAAATGGCCAACATGTTTAAAAAATCAATTCAAAAAAATATTCACTTACAGAGCGTTTAAAAGGGACCAAGAGTAAAGCACACAGAAAGAGTACTTGAAACTGCAAGCACAATTCAAAAAGGAAGTTAGAAAGGCCAAGAGAGAGACAGAAATGAACATTGCCAAGGGGGCTAAAGCCAATTCCAAAAAGTGTTTCCAATATTATAACAGCAAAAGAACATTCAAGGAGGAAGTAAAATGTCTAATACAAATGGCAACATCATAGATGAAGAGAAAAAAATAGCAAATATATTAAATTATTACTTTTCACAAGTTTTTACAAAGGAGGATACGAACAACATGCCCCACATGTTGACCTGTTCCTATCCAGTTTTAAATAACTTTAGCATAACAGAGGGACTAGGAGCTCTTAAAATAACAAATCCCCTGGGATGGATGAGATCCTTCCAAAAGTACTCAAGGAAGAAGTTATTTACTAACCGCTAACTAAGATCATGCAACAGTCTCTTGAGACAGGGGTTGTAATGACAGACTGGAGAATTGCAAACGTAATATCGATCCCCAAAAAGGGAGACAAAACCGAACCATGTAATTATAGATGCAGGCAATAAAGATGTGCATTATAAATACCATATGGGAGATACTGAAATTGAAGAAGGAATCTATAAAAAAGACCTTGGAGTTTATGTTGACTAAGAAATGTCTTCATCTAGACAATGTGGGGAAGCTATAAAAAATGCCAACAAGATGCTCAGATATATAGTGAAAAGTGTTGAATTTAAAACTTTACAATGCATTAGTAAGTCTTCATCTAGAATACTGTGTTCAGTTCTGGTCACCTCGCTACGAAAAGGATATTTCTGCTCTAGAAAGAGTGCAAAGAAGAGCAACCAGAATTATTCCAGGTTTAAAAGGCATGTCATATGCAGACAGGCTAAAAGAATTGAATCTATTCAGTCTTGAACAAAGAAGACTATGTGGCGATCTGACTCAAGCATTCAAAATTTTAAAAGGTTTTGACAATGTCGACCCAAGGGACTTTTTTGACCTGAAAAAAGAAACAAGGATCAGCGGTCACAAATGAAGATTATTAAAGGGGCATTCAGAACAGAAAATAGGAGGCACTTTTTTACACAGAGAATTGTGGGAGTCTGGAACCAACTCCCCAGTAATGTTGTTGAAGCTGACACACTGGGATCCTTTAAGAAGCTGCTTGATGAGGTTCTAGGATCAATAAGATACTAACAACCAAACAAGTAAGATGGTCTGAATGACCTCTTGTTTGTAACCTTTCTTATGTTCTTATTACATGTGTTTTTTTTTTTTTAACTGTGACAAATTAGCTAAATACAGTGTTATTGCATCACTCATACCAATGTATTATACAATTAGACACAATGCAGAAAGAATACAATAATGTATTAATAGACATTAAACTTTTTAATGTATTATTTTCCTGGTACCCCCATTGTCTCTGCAGTCAGTTTTAACTGGCAAATCACATACTGCAGCTCTTGTATATATACAATAGAGACTAACTTGAAAGGCTAACTTGGCTGGTGGCACAACCAAGGTAACGATTTAAAAAACTTGACATGGTCCATGATGTTAAATGGGATATTAATTATTAAACACATAATTATAACTATTACACAAGTAATCCATAAGCTTGTTTATTTTATGTTTGAATAATAAATTACTCTCCTGTTAACTTGCTGAGCACACTGCTACAGTTTTGTACTTGTGAACACAATAGCAAAATCGGGACGATTTAACAATTTTACTGTTTCTGACCGCCACAAAAATTTAAGGCTGAAAACTGGGGCAATCCCACTTTTCCCACGACATCTGGTAACACCAGTATAAAGTCTTAATGTTATGGCACACAAATCTTTTTTTTTTATTAAAGTTTTGACAATTTTTTTTAACAATAAGAAACAAACACTAAAAGCTACAGTTATTTCTGTCTGAAAGAACGGATAGCAAAAAGGTATTGCAATAGAATCCACAAAAGTCTGAAATGGATTTCAGTAATACAACCGTACACAGGAAAGGGAACGTGAAAGGGTCGCAGCTCAGTACAGTGTTCAGTTATTCAGTCCACTCCAAACCAAGACATACCTGTGTCCATGTGTGACAGGGAGGACTTTGTCTTCCGCGGATGTGTGCAGCTAGGAGGCATAACAGGAGACATGTTGCTAGGCAACCAATTGAGCAAGTAGGCTCGCCTGGTGCTGAGCTGATCGGGAGGTCCGGATTGGCTGGGAGGCATGCCCAGAGCTCAAAAAGCATCTGTGCCACAGCTCGATGCGACTGCACCGCCATGCTACACAAAGGGGTGCTTTGTTGACATTGACTACTACTGAACCCTTCAACTGCAAGACTTAGGTTAAGGGCTTAAGGTTAGCGGTACGCCTTCAGAAGGATTGGCTGACTCTTAGGTAGAGCGGAAGCGGAAGTCGGCCATCTTGGTAAAAGGGTGTCACTGTAAGACTGCTAAACAGCTCTATTATGATCAGCTGTGGTGTGCGCGGTGATTGGATAAAGCGTGGCGCCATGCTGATCATGGGGAGGAGTTTGGCAGTACAAAGGGGATGCAGCTACATGAGTAATGACCTTTACACTGAAAAAGTTTAATCAAGCCGCTGTGTTGTTTGTTTTGTTTCTGTGTAGACAGAGACTGACCAGGAGCTGAAGCCGCAAAGCCAGCGAAACCTCAGAATATCACCAGGAGCACAAACCAATTTCACTGGACACTTGCACTGGGAGCACCTGCTTTTTTCCTGGGCACTGTGGATTATTGTGTGTTGTCACAGAAAAAAAAAAAGATTCTTGTAAATAGCCCATCGGTTTGGACTTCCAGTCCTTCCTGCACCACTCACATTCTGACAGGGTCTAATTCAGAATAAAGTGTTTTTTAATGTAATGCTTTAATTTACTATGCGTATACAGTAATATATCAATATATGGAAGATACAGTGAGGTGCAGTATCTACATGAAATAATAAAGCATGTGTGTTTTAAAAATCCAAATCCAGCTGCACAATATAGATACATAAATCCTGATAAATAAAGATGCTTTGACCTCACCTCGTCTGTCATCGTAAAAGTGCTGTCAATACATTTCTTCCTAAGGAGACTCAAACCCCTCTACAAATCACCTATGCACAATACTGATTTTGTCTCCAAAAAAACACCATGCAGTAAGAAAAAACCATGTGGCTGTGATCACTCTAGTAACACTACCTCTCCTCCGGCTGAAATCTTACACAGTGCAGAAATAGCAATTTACTATCGGAAACTGAATTCATTTTTTACATCTTGATAATGCTTTGGAAATATTCCCTCCATTGTGTGGCTAAAAATCTTTTTTAAAAAATCATTGCAGCTCGGGTTTTCCCCAGATAACTTGCACTTGTTTTTTGCATGTGTAAAACTGTTTTTCATTAAATGTAGTGCAGTAAATGTTTGGTCACCTGAGTAACATTTTCCATGAATTAACCCCTGCCAGGGATACAGGGGGATATAGTGGAGACAGTCGTATTTATGGACATAATTATGTCACACATTTTTGCATATAGCTGGAGAACAGCTTAGAAAATTGCCACGAAACTTGGTATTAACATTATTTGGAATAAATTATTGAGAATATCAGATCCTGGGGGTGTCTATCTGTCCATAAACGTATAGATCTGTTCACATTATTCTTGGTACAATTTGAATTTACATTCAGTAAGTTCCGATGAAAACTACAGGACTAGACCTTGCATCTGAAAATCCTTGGCTGAGCACTACAACTACAAGAATTCCAAAAAAATGAGATACTATATGATTGAATATGTCTCATGAATATTACAGCTTTTAAATGCACATATCTCAAAACAAGGGACACAATGTGACAAGCAAATATGTCCAGCTATAATTATTAGCACCTATACTTTTGGATCGGCAAAACTAGAGATAACCACTAAAAGTAACCACTTCTCTCAATACAAGCATGTGCTGTACCAGGAAATAATACAATCTTGAAAATTAAGTGTACTGTACTTCATCATTTTATTTCAAATGAATGTCATATGAATTGTTAATCTACACAGTTTATACACTGATTTTAATACAGAGGAAACGTAAAATACAAATAGCCTAGTTACATTTGAGATTTCAACAGCATAGCTTCTGGTGTGCAATATCATTTTACAGCAAAATTGTTGAGCCCACCTCATAAGAAATTGCGTCCGGTGTATGGCTTGCACTTCCTGGATCATTCCATTTCTGGATCAAAGCATTTAAGTGTCTGAAAGCATGTCAATTAATATGGCATAATCCTGGATGCACTTGCATCATCTTAAACTCAACCTCTCCAAATCAGACCTCCTTTTCTTCCCCCTCTTCCTCCCCCACTGCTGATCTCTCTATCTCCATTCCTCTTGAATCCACCACCCTCTCTCCCTCCTCATCCACCAAGAACCTCGGGGTCACCCTCGACCCCTCCCTCTGCTACTCTCAGCACATCTCGACTCTGGCACGCTGTTGTCGCTCTTCCTCAGCAACATATGCAGAATTCGCTCCTTCCTCATGTACTATTCCACACAGCTCCTAGTTCAGGCCCTGGTACTGTCCTGCTGTGACTACTGCAACTCCCTCCTGGCCGGCCTCCCTGCCTCTGCTATCCGTCCGCTCAAGCTCATCCAAAACTCTGCTGCCTGTCTTTTCCCTTCTGTGTTTCTCCCACACTACACCACTGCTCCGCTCCCTCCACTGGTTCCTTATCACCTCTCGCAGCTAATTCAAAACTCTTGTACTCGCCTATCGCTGCTTCGACCTTTCTGCTCCCTATTTTCAGACTATTATTTCTCCCTACACCCCCTTCCACCCCCTCCACTCCTCCACCACCGGCAGATTAGCCGTATCCCCCCGCTTCCAGTTCCCGCTCCTTCTCTACCCTTGCCCGTCAGTGGTGGAACGACCTACCCACGGATATCAGGACTGCTCAGTCCGTGAGCACCTTCTGGTGCCTCCTCAAGACACACCTGTTCACCTCAACTCTCTACTATAATGGACTATTGTACCAGTACTTGCATCATCTTGCACTTGCACTGAGCTGCTCCATATTTTGCTGTATTCAACTACTGCTCTATTTTCTGTATCTTGTACTTAATTTTACTCTTAACCCTTTGCGGTCCTTTGTCGGTGGAGACGTGCACTGTAAGCGCAGATAGTTTTGTGATAGATAGGTGTCCGCTTTGAAAAGTATCACACACTGGATTCTTACAGATAAATCTGTGAATAGCATGTACATACCGTATTCCTTTGAATTTAAGACACGTTTTTTTAACTATGTTTTGCTTCTCAAAATTAGCCTGTGTCTTAAATTTGACTATATATATATATATAGTTTATTATTATTTCTGAATTTCTATTTTTGTGTACTTTAATCTTTTTACACTGATATAATAATACCGATTCTTAGATCTTGTCATGTCTAAAGACTTGTATCAAAAGGATGTTTTGCATAATACCCCTTTTACCTCTCACACGCAGCACTCTTAATGGGGTTTAATAAAAGCACATGACATTGTAAATTCTTATGCAATCTATCTGATTACAAAAAAGGGGATTTTAATGTCGAAAACTTTAATATTGCATTATCATTAATTGATAGCAGGAGCTAAATCCATGACCACAGACAGATCAGGAGACTTTAATCACATTAAAACTGTGTTGGTGAAAAGGGAGTTTTTATGTTTAAGTTGGATGACAAAGTTAATTTCAACAGATGCATTTATTTTCCACGATTCCTTCATTTGGCCTGTTAATATTACATTACTGTTGAAGTTGTTTATGTATACCGATTTTTACCTTTATTAAAAAATGTGCAGGGATGAATCTACCGATTAATCAACTAATGCCCATAAATTAACCGATCAAAAATGTTAATCAAGTGACAGCCCTAAAATATATATATATTTACAGACGTGCTCAAATTTGTTGGTACCCTTACAGCTCATTGAAATAATGCTTCATTCCTCCTGAAAAGTGATGAAATTAAAAGCTATTTTATCACGTATACTTGCATGCCTTTGGTATGTCATAGAATAAAGCAAAGAAGCTGTGAAAAGAGATGAATTATTGCTTATTCTACAAAGATATTCTAAAATGGCCTGGACACATTTGTTGGTACCCCTTAGAAAAGATAATAAATTATTGGATTATAGTGATATTTCAAACTAATTAGTTTCTTTAATTAGTATCACACATGTCTCCAATCTTGTAATCAGTCATTCAGCCTATTTAAATGGAGAAAAGCAGTCACTGTGCTGTTTGGTATCATTGTGTGCACCACACTGAACATGGACCAGAGAAAGCAAAGGAGAGAGTTGTCTGAGGAGATCAGAAAGAAAATAATAGACAAGCATGGTAAAGGTAAAGGCTACAAGACCATCTCCAAGCAGCTTGATGTTCCTGTGACAACAGTTGCAAATATTATTAAGAAGTTTAAGGTCCATGGAACTGTAGCCAACCTCCCTGGGCGCAGCCGCAAGAAGAAAATCGACCCCAGAGTGAACAGAAGGATAGTGCGAATGGTAGAAAAAGAACCAAGGATAACTGCCAAAGAGATACAAGCTGAACTCCAAGGTGAAGGTACGCCAGTTTCTGATCGCACCATCCGTCGCTTTTTGAGCGAAAGTGGGCTCCATGGAAGAAGACCCAGGAGGACTCCACTTTTGAAAGAAAAACATAAAAAAGCCAGACTGGAATTTGCTAAAATGCATATTGACAAGCCACAATCCTTCTGGGAGAATGTCCTTTGGACAGATGAGTCAAAACTGGAGCTTTTTGGCAAGTCACATCAGGTCTATGTTCACAGATGAAAAAATGAAGCTTTCAAAGAAAAGAACACCATACCTACAGTGAAACATGGAGGAGGCTTGGTTATGTTTTGGAGCTGCTTTGCTGCGCATGGCACAGGGTGCCTTGAATCTGTGCAGGGCACAATGAAATCTCAAGACTATCAAGGCATTCTGGAGCGAATCGTACTGCCCAGTGTCAGAAAGCTCTGTCTCAGTCGCAGGTCATGGGGTCCTCCAACAGGATAATGACCCAAAACACACAGCTAAAAGCACCCAAGAATGGATAAGAACAAAACATTGGACTATTCTGAAATGGCCTTCTATGAGTCCTGATCTGAATCCTATCAAACATCTATGGAAAGAGCTGAGACTTGCAGTCTGGAGAAGGCACCCATCAAACCTGAGACAGCTGGAGCAGTTTGCTCAGGAAGAGTGGACCAAACTACCTGTTAACAGGTGCAGAAGTCTCATTGAGAGCTACAGAAAATGTTTGATTGCAGTGATTGCCTCTAAAGGTTGTGCAACAAAATATTAGGTTAGCGGTCCCATCATTTTTGTCCATGCCATTTTCATTTGTTTTATTATTTACAATATTATGTTGAATAAAAAATCAAAAGCAAAGTCTGATTTCTATTAAATATGGAATAAACAATGGTGGATGCCAATTACTTTTGTCAGTTTCAAGTTATTTCAGAGAAAATTGTGCATTCTTCGTTTTTTGTGGAGGGGTACCAACAAATTTGAGCACGTCTGTATATATAGACCCAAAGAATCTTAAATCAAAAATGGTTTACAGTTCTTGAGTGAGTAATGATTCAGCTGGCACGTGTAGCTTTCTCTAAGGAAAATGCAACCTTATCTGATGGTGCTAACTTGTTACAATGAAAACACGCCTCTAGTGCTTGCTTGGTGCAACGCATGAAGTAAATGTAGCTGATAGTACAGTCACTACCGCTTTATCGGGCTGCCTCGGGAGGTGTAAAAGTATCCTGTCCCAGTTCAATCTGAGAGGACCTTACTCACACTTATATTCAAAATTTATGAATGCACAAGAGAGAAGTATTTTTTACTGTTTTTTATTTCAAAATAAAAATAAAAATAATGAAATTGCATCACATTATGAATAAATGTTAAATGCATCACAAGGCGAAACACCCGCGATGTTGACACGCTAACTTTCTTTGCTACAGCAGCCTGAGAAACCATTGGAGATTACAGCTCCTTCAAGAGCTCAACCCGGTTTACGCAATTTAAGCAAGTCACAGCGTAATCACTTAATCACTGCACTATGCAAACCTGTTTTGCTCTGAAAAGTGATCTCCATTCATCATTTGGAAACACTGTATCCCAATTAAATTAAGTTGTTGTGTACAATACAGTACACAGTTTCACAATGTGAGACCATGCTAGCCCAAACCTTAGATCAACAATGAATTGAAGTTGTATTTTTCAGCTAGTCAAATTAACCAGTCACAATTTCTTCAAGTCATAAACCTAAATTCAGCTGACTCCAGGTTCTAGATGGGATAAAGTGATCCCTCGAAAACAGTAATTGCTGCAAATGAGGCATTTGGGGAAGTGGAGAAGGAACTTCAAAAACTGAGAAGTCTAAATTTAAAAATTTGGATAACCAATTACAAAACAAGAAAGTAGAAACTACACACCTCGATGCCTGTAAACAGTGTGATTCACAGAAAAACAGACAAATGAGAAAATAATAAAATAAAGAAATAACAAAAACAAAAATGAACTAAAAAAAAATTATATAACATAGTTCTGTTTCTTTTCTAATGGAGAAGGGGGATTAAAATTCAACAGTTTAACTCTGCTATAACCAGAAGGAATAGTTATTTTCCAAAAAATATAATAATTTTCTTTCCTACAGCATTGAAGTAACCTAGCTGTAACAAATGTGTGTTTCTCCTTGCAAAACTGAGCTAATCTGTTCTGAGAGGCTGCTATGGTGGCCCTGAAGTACAAAACACAAATCCAAATAACAAAACACAAATCCAAATAAAAAAACACAAATCCAAATAAAAAAAACAAAAGCAAATCAGAAAACAGAAATGCAAATCAAAGAACACAAATGCAATACCAATGGTGTATATTAGGGCAATGGTTCTCAATCTGTGGTCCGTGAACGGTTACATAATTACAGAAAGGATGCAGCAGCACAGTTTATAGATCCCATTGCAAACCCCAAATTTGAGACCTTAAAAACTCAGCTAAGATGCAGGTAGACAATGCATACATGGAGAATATCTCCAAGTAAAAAAAATACCTAAACTCTCGTCATATATAGTTTTGGAGTGTCTAAAATGTATTTGTTAATAGGGAGTTTTTATGTATTTTCGCTCTTGTGCACTCAACACAGCAGCTTGTAGAGCAACACCCGACAGGGCGTGCTTTATGTTAAATTAACATATTAATGCAACACAACGCACAAGCCCTGGAGTGTTATCCCGCTTATAAAATGGATACAATAAGAAAATAAATACAAAAAACATTATTATTATTTATTTGTTAGCAGACACCCTTATCCGGGGCGACTTACAGTTGTAAACAAAAATACATTTCAAGAATCACAGTACAAGTATTAATACAATTAAGAGCAAGATAAAATACAATGACTTTGGTTCTAGCAAGTACAAGTATGACAAAATACGATTCAATAACGGAGCAGATAACAGTGGCAGTGATAGTTACATCAGGATATAATTTAAATACAAAATACTACAGATTAAATAACACTTGTGACAGATTACAGTACTCTAAAGTACAGGATTAAATGCAGTAAAATAGGGAGCAGATAAAGTGCATTAAGGAAGAGTGATAAAGTGTCCAGAGGGAAAAGAGGAGTTATGCAGGTGCTGTCTGAAGAGGTGAGTCTTGAGGAGGCGCCGGAAGGTGGTCAGGGACTGGGCAGTCCTGACATCTGTAGGAAGGTAATTCCACCACTGCGGGGCAAGGGTGGAGAAGGAGCAGGCTCTGGAGGCATGGGTGCGTAGAGGAGGTACAGCCAGTCTTCTAGTGCAGGAGGAGCGGAGAGGCCGAGTGGGGGTGTAGGGATAGATGAGGGTCTAGAGGTAGCTGGGTGCAGTCTGGTCAAGGCATCTGTAGGCGAGTACAAGAGTTTTGAACTGGATGCAAGCGGTGATCGGGAGCCAGTGGAGTGAGCAGAGCAGTGGAGTTGCGTGGGAGAAGCGAGGCAGAGAGAACACCAGGCGAGCAGCAGAGTTCTGGATGAGCTGGAGCAGACGGGTGACGGACGTAGGGAGGCCAGCCAGGTGGGAGTTGCAGTAGTCTAGGCGGGAGAGTACCAGGGCCTGGACCAGGAGCTAGGTGGCGTATATATATATATATATATATATATATATATATATATATATATATATATATATATATAATTTATTTCTTAGCAGATGCACTTATCCAGGGCGACTTACAATTGTTACAAGATATCACATTATTTTTACATACAATTACCCATTTATACAGCTGGGTTTTTACTGGAGCAATCTAGGTAAAGTACCTTGCTCAAGGGTACAGCACCAGCGTCCCCCACCTGGGATTGAACCCACGACCCTCCGGTCAAGAGTCCAGAGCCCTAACCACTACTCCACACTGCTGCTATATATATATCCCCTTCCATTTTTAAGAAAAAATAGTCACTCAAACAAGGTTCTATTTGTTGTAAACATTAAATTGGAGGTTTTCAACATTTCCATTTATTATAATTAATTAAAATGAATGAAACCTCTGTGCTGGTCTCAATTGGTCCCTAAACAGAGCTGACATAACCCGCAATGTTAGCCATTTGTTAGTGACCAAGTATTTAAAAATGCCAATGATGTATTATTGTTGATAATGAAAAGATACAGAAAAGGAGACAAAGACAAAGTTAACTATCCACTGACCTGGAGAAGCCCGGGGTGTAGCGAGGAATCGATTTTTACCGAGGCAAAAATCCAAGCTACTACAAAAATACATGATTGCCATTTTTAAATGCTTGGTCACTAACAGGCTATCATTGCGGTTTATGTCAGCATTGTTTACAGAGCGACTGAGACCAGCACGGAGGCTAACATAACAAAACCAGCCAAATTGTGCACTGAAGCATATAATTACACTGTGTAACAATTTTTTATTTTTTTTTTTGGTTCCTGGGTAGTAAGTGTTATTTCCTAATTGCTTATGGCTCAAAAGTATAGAAAATGGCTATTATTCCCCACAAACTTTGCTTTTGTGACCAGGACAGTGATATTTTGAAATGTACCTATTTCCAATGAGAAAACAGGCGAATTTGTGTCTTTTCGTTCACATAAAGTCAGAAAAAAACAACATATGAATCCAAATTAACATGTATTTATACTAAAGTAATAAAAAAATGACTACAAAAGATTTAGAAGTGAGTAGTTTTTCGAGATTTACGATTATACTGTAAATCACTTTCACGAATCAGCCCCCAAATGTAGTCTCCCATCATGTTCTCGTTATACTGTCCTTGGTAGCGGCGTTCAAAGTCCAGTATATCCTGGTGGAAGCGCTCGCCTTGCTCCTCCGAGTACGCACCCATGTTCTCCTTGAATTTATCAAGATGAGCATCAAGGATATGGACTTTGAGGGACATCCTACAGCCCATTGTGCCGTAGTTCTTCACCAGAGTCTCAACCAGCTCCACATAGTTTTCGGCCTTGTGATTGCCCAGGAAGCCCCGAACCACTGCGACAAAGCTGTTCCAAGCCGCTTTCTCCTTACTAGTGAGCTTCTTGGGGAATTCATTTGCACTCCAGGATCTTCTTTATCTGTGGTCCGACGAAGACACCGGCTTTGACCTTTGCCTCAGACAGCTTAGGGAAGAAGTCTTGAAGGTACTTGAAGGCTGCCGACTCCTTATCTAGAGCTCTGACAAATTGTTTCATAAGGCCCAATTTGATGTGCAGTGGTGGCATCAGCACCTTCCGGGGGTCCCAGCCGTACTCATCATACTTCAAGGCGTCCAGCAAGGTCTTGATGCTGTTGTAATCCTCTTTGAGGTGCACCGAGTGAGCCAGGGGAAGAGACGGGTACTTGTTACCATTATGGAGCAGCGCGGCTCTGAGGCTCCTGGATGAGCTGTCAATGAAGGACAGTATAACGAGAACATGATGGGAGACTACATTTGTGTTTTTCAATTTGTATTTGTGTTTTTCAATTTGCATTTCTGTTTTTCAATTTGCATTTCTGTTTTTTTTTTTATTTGTATTTGTGTTTTGCCACCGTATGTTGCCCTTCAGGTTGTTTCCATATTAAATAAAGGGACAGTGCAGCTTTACCATTCCAGTAGTTTAATTTCTTACCTTTACATTATTATTAAGCACAGTAGACACACATATGATTTCCATTAGACGAGAGTAGATGTTAAAACTTCATGCTGATTTGAACTTGGCTCTCACCAAGATAAGCACCAACTAAGACGTAGCTTTACAGTAACCTAATGTGATCCATCTGTGTCTCTGTCCATTTGCGTTTCCTTCCATATGATGATGCAGATATCCTTCTGTCCGGTGTTGATGGCTGAAGTGTAATGCTGGCTCCAGGGATCAGCTAATTTGCCGCCCTGGCGCATCAGCACACACAATGGCTGCGATGCTGGCTCCGGGGATCAACCACAGTGCGGTCTCCCCAGCGCATCAGCATGACAACCGTCTGGATTGAGCTAAGTAGGGTACATCTCTGGGGTCTTCAAGTGGGCACCTTCCATCCTCGGTGTTTCGTCGACTAGTCCACGACACCTCAAGAGGGCTCGACGGTGATTCTGGCGTCCCAGCATCACCCCCCTCCATCCCCCGCTCAACTCAGCCCAGCTTACTTACCCGTACATCAGCGTTTCTTTCTTTCTATTGTGCTTGAGATCCCCAGCCAGAATCTTTCCGTCTCAACCACAGCCAGTTGCTGCTCCTCTCTGCTGCTTCAGATAAGTTCTTCACTGTGCGACGCAACTCTTGGCCACTGAATCCGACGTCTCTGAGAAACCGGGTTGTAGAGTGTGCCACAAATCCTCGACAACCCACCTCCACTGGGTAAACCCAGACTCCATCCTCGCTGTTCCGCTTCAGAGGCTAGTTGAGCATACCGTAGTTTCTTCCTCTCATACGCCTCATCTACAGCAGCCTCCCATGGCACTGTTAACTCTACCAGGTGGACAAGGCGTGTTGATCCAGAACACAAGACAATATCTGGTCGAAGGTTAGTGGTGGCAATCTCAGGTGGAAAAATAAGCCGTTGACCAACATCTGCCAGCATTTTCCAGTCTCTAGCAGCTTCCAGTTGTCATGGGCAAGGCTTAGTTTTAAAACCTTTTCTTGGTGGTTGCTCTCTTGGGCGGAGGAATGTTGTCTTTTATGTGTAATGTTTTGATGGAACAGGTGGCAATTTATTGGTCATGTTACGCTTGTCTTCCAGTGCTAAGGCCAAAATCACAGCACCTGGTCATGGCGCCAAGTAAACCGTCCTTGGCTAAGAGCCACCTTACATCCTGTCAAAATGTGACTTCATGTTGCAGGCGATGAACACAAAGGACATAAGGGATCCTCTCCTACCCAGAGGTTTAGGTTCTGTGGTGATGGGAGAACATCATATGTTGACCTGATAAGGGAACTGATCCTGCTCTGAATAATGTGCAAATATCTATACTGCTATTTGGATGACAAACATCGTAAAACAGTAAGTTATACAGCCACAGCAATGTCAATATATTTAAGTAATTTGCTTTGCTTTTTTAAGTAATTTGCATTGCTCTTAAGCTTACATAGGGCGCATTGCATTAAATGTACACAGAACACAAGAAGACCTCACGATTATTATGAAGAGAAAAAAAAGCATTAACAACCAAATGTAAAGGTAAATAAAAACTATAAATTGTGAATATAATACAAAAAACAATAATAAACAAACACCCTCAACAAATAGTGACAGTCCATTATCACTCATTTATGATGGTTCAAAGACAAATAGTCCAACAGTTTAAAAGCATTAACTATATATTTAACAGGGTTGAGGCAGGGCGTGAACCAGCAACCACGTACCGTACAAGCAAACTAGGCTCCTCTGCATTCATGTTTTTTTTTTTTTTTTTTTTACCTCATCGATGGGGGACAGAATCCGTAACGGTAGAGTATCATACAACACTGCCTGTTCAAACTTATACTTTACCTCCTTTCATGTACTGAAGCACCTCACATGTGCCAACCAGTAAGTACAAAAAAACATTTAAGGTACTGTACAAACCAAAAAGTTACACTTTTACTGCCAATTTAATTCTCAGTGCACCACCAAGACTTAATCATACCATGTATGTATTAATTAGATGGTGCATCCTGGTTTAAAGTTTGGAATAGGAATGATGTGAAGTATGTGGAGTTCCCAAATTCTGTAGGTAAAACATTATAAGCTGTTACAGAGTTTGCATGATAGCATGTCCCAATTCCAAACTGATGCAACAGCCAAACAATTTAATTTATGGAAATGTAAAACATTGCATATCCACTTACCTCTATCACTGTCATACAGATATGCAAATTTGTCCCATTGATAGTACTCAATCAAACTAAGAAGAGCTCCCTTGACATCTGGTCGCATCTGTAAAACAAACTGATGTAATCCATCTGCAGGGAAGCTTGGTGTTATAAAAGAGACGTGTAAAGTTCCACAAAACGATGTTATAGTATTTACAGACTTCTTATCATAGAATCCAAAAATAGCATATACTCCTCTTGAAAACTGGGAACAGACTGCAAAGAAAAAAAGAAAAAAATGAATTAGCCATCTTTCAAACGATTTTCTGTATTTCAAGAAAATGGCTATGTTGAAAAAATAAAAGACATTGCATTACAACATAACTGGGTACTGTATAGCGACATAATACTGTTAATAGGCATACACACACAATATATACTGTTGGATGTTTGATGGTCATACCTTTGTCCCTTTGTTCATTTTTAAAACAGTCTACAGTTTATTGATATGTTGTAAGGTTTTTGGAAACATACTGGTTACTAATCAGAAACATGATTTCACCAAGTTATGAGATTGTACTTGGGTAATTTGTTTTATTACGCTACTGTAATAAAATATATGAAATTTCATATGTAAGAGGAGTATGAGTTCTATATGTTATTTCTGTAGAAGTAAGGAAATAAAATACTGTTTAAAGCTCAATTAATTCAGCAGGGTCATTCCATGTCAACCTAACCAGAGCTTCCCACCTCAAGATTTTGATGTGTATAAATAAACAAATCTGTAAAACTAAAACCCTAAAATGTGTATAATCTTCATATGCAAGTGGTTTGTCATACAGCTACAGAGGTACTGCTGACCTCTTATTTCTTCTTTGTTGCCATCCTTAAAAATGGATTCTTGCAAAGTTCAACAAGCATTCGTGGGTTATAGATGAGCCATTGAAGGACTTGTGGTGAAATAATTGACTTGGTAATTGAAATCATGTTTAAGGACCCATTATATTTGTAAATTGTTTTTTATAATTGATCTTTAAATCACCTGCTGTTGCACAGAAAATGCAATTTGAAAACATCACACGGTTTTCTGAGCATACTTTGTAGTACTAATACATTGTCTGACAACATGATGGCAAAAGTAGAACTACTTCAGACAACACATGCCAGAGAATAGTCCGGATCAGGATGATAAATATTGAGCTTGCTCTCACTGTAAGAAACTGCGAAGATATCAGAACAACTGACAACGAACCAAGAACTGTCAGAGCTAACAGAACTGACACATATTTAAAAAAATGATGAGCCAGAGCATATTAAAGAAAAAAATGTTCGATAAACAATCCTCGCACAAGCAATTTAAACTGAAGTCTACCAGTCTCTGCTTATTAAATTAAGTGCAGTATAACTTCACAAGAACCGTTGCAAATTAGCCCTATTAGAACAATCACTTACCTGACACTGAACTTTCTCCAGTATGAATGTGTTATTCTCTCAGTGAAAACAAAGACCATGGTTGGCTAATTCAAAGATAAACTATTATAGTGTGAATCATGCATGACGTATACAATCGTTGCCTGCCTGCCATCTTCACACAAACTGCAACCAGACAAGGGGCATGAGGAGGCAGCTGCCACCAGGCAACTGCAGCCAGGTAAAGTGCGTGAAGATAGCGAGTAAGTTTTCCTTATTGATTTCTTTACTGTTTTCTTTGAAATATACCTTTTAAATGTTAATTAATGTGACGTAATCTTCATAAAAGTACTACATACTTATGTTTCTTCATTGCCAAACCCTATTATAGTGAACACCTTGTTATAACAAACATGTCTTCAGGTCCTATGGGGGTTTGTTTTAGTGAAGTTAGACTGTATATTAAATGTAATACTGTACGTCCAGTGAGGCTCGAAAAAAGTACGTGTCTGAAGAGGATCACAACAAATGCAATTGTTGCATCACAATCTTACCACACAGATCTGTATCTCATTTTCTAATGGGGATTTGTTTTTTTATATGGGCAACTCTCTCAACAGCACACATCATTAACTTTACATAGCAACAATTAATGAATGTTTGATATTTGTGTTCTATTTTACAACAGTGTGCCTTCGTGTGTGTTATTGATGTGTCATTTTTGTGATTTTCTTATGTGGCACTTACAGGGTAGTAGGGGGCACCAATCTCATCGAGGCGCCTAGCGCAGACGGGGGAAGAGTGTGGGAAGGATTCAAATGGTGCATTCTGGCGCATTTCTTCATGGTTTAAGCATGTGCTAGACTAGTAGTGGGCTGCTTGTAGTGTCTGACAAAGTACTTCATTAGTGAACTTCTTTATTTCAGCACTGCTCACAGCAAGACACGATCAACAAGAAGAAAAATTGACTTTTGGAATTGGTGACCGCATATGGAGTGAAATAACTGTCAAAAATACTTGTGTGCGTAAAAACCATCACAACTGTTGCATGAAACTGGGGTTATCGCATTCTGCTAGTGATCATAATATACAGCATCTCTCTGCACTTAAGCATTTGTATATGAGCTGACAAGGGCTCAGCTGATATCCCATCATGCATTTCTTCTCAAATGCATACAGCCTCTATTCATGAACCCCAAATATCTCTGACAAGCACCTGGTAAATATTTTTACGATATCACAACAAAAGGAATTCGCAATAAAGGTGCATATGTATGGCTATTATGTATTATATATTGCCTAACAGTATGATATGACAAAATATAGTATTAGATGGTGGATCGCGCCAGTCGCTGGCTTATTTTGAAAACTCTGCATCAGATTGAACAAAAAGCTGTGCAGTACAGAATACCATTAGTTTGTACATTAATTATAAGTTGTGTTCCGCATTGCCGGTTTAGGAGCAAGAGACACAAAGATTTAACAAGTCAACAATTTAATGAAATCGAAGACGACAAAAATGCTTGGGCAGCTGGGGTTTTTATTGATTTGATGAAACATAAAGGAATAATCGACTTAAAAATAGTTTGTCTTGAAAATCTAAACAGTCTGCCACGATAATAATATGCTTAAAAAATGTCAATCATGTATTTTTGTATTAGCTTGGATTTTTGCCTTGGTAAATTAATTATTTATTAATATGTTAATGCAACACAACGCACACCCTGTTGTGTGTTACTTTACAAGCTGCTGTGTTGAGTGCACATGAGCGCAATATACAAAAACTCCCAAATAACGAATACATTTTAGACACTCCAAACTACATATGATGGAGAGTTTAGACATTTTTTTTTTTACTTGGAGATGTATGCGTTGTCTTCCTGCATCGGTAGCTGAGTTTTTAAGGTCTCAATTTTTGGGTTTGCAATGGGATCTATAAACTATGCTGCTGCGTCCTTTCCGTAATTATTTCTACAGACCACAGACTACCTGAAAGAAGCCGGCGGACCACCAGTGGTCCGCGGACCACAGATTGAGAACCACTGTCCCAGGATACAGCACGTACGTTTAGACAGAGGATCAAATAACGTTCAAACGTTGCACGTGATTGGTTCTCTGTTGCTTCACAAACACATTATAACCTGATTCTGTTGGCCAGTGGTCAATCAAAGTCTGATTATTGTGGCAAGTGCAGGTCGTAGTAACTCACTTGATCAAAAACTAAATTGAAATACTTCATGAAAATACAATATTTTGAGTGGATGAGGAATGGGGAGAAAATGTAAATAAGTTTATGACTATTCAAAAGAAGTATACAAAAAGCCATATAGCAGAAGTGGGCCAGATGAGGGAGAGGATGTATAGCATTGCAAATACTGCTGCATTGAGGTACATGTTCGTGCTGACAGAATGCAAGAACATATTGAAAGTAAGCGACACATTAAACTAAAACAAGAAAGTGAACTGAGAGACAAGCATTCAATTTCTGCGGCTTTTATACACGCTTTAATAAAACAGAGCGCAGAATGACTGTTTTAATGAGTTTGTCAGAGCTCTGTGCTTTGCAGGACAGCCACTTTTTATTGCAGAGGGGTATATATTGGTGATGTACGACAGTACTGTCCATCAGATAAACACTGCCTAATGCTGGCAATCTTAATCTTAAATATTTGACAGAAAATTGGACCGTCCAGTTTTGTAAATATTCTTTTATTTTTATGATTTCAAAAAACCTGGCTTGTTTTGTGTTTATGTCGTGTTCATATCTTCTTTCCGTCAGCACAGCGATTGCCCAAACTTTCGCAAAGTACCAGCTAACTTGGGAAAATGTGGCCTCAGTTTGCACAGATTCTGCTTCATCATACATCCCAGGGACATTAAACTTAATCAGAAACCAGAACTGCTACGCATCATATTCCACATGTAAAGTGTGTATACTGAGATTTTTTTGCCCAGATTTTTCCCGATTATTCAATTAAAAAAAAATGGGTTACAGATTTTATTGCTATTTTAATATATGTAAAATAAACTCTGAAAAATTCAGGGGAAAAATGTTAAGATAAAAACCGAAAATGCGGAACACTAATTATAAGGCATATATGAGAAATTAACACTCACTGTTAATGATATTTCATAATTCCAGTATATTTCATCCAGGGCAGCAGTGTGGAGTAGTGGTTAGGGCTCTGGACTCTTGACCGGAGGGTTGTGGGTTCAATCCCCAGTGGGGGACACTGCTGTTGTACCCTTGAGCAAGGTACTTTACCTAGATTGCTCCAGTAAAAACCCAACTGTATAAATGGGTAATTGTATGTAAAAATAATGTGATATCTGTATAATGTGAAATAATGTATAATGTGATATCTTGTAACAATTGTAAGTCGCCCTGGATAAGGGCGTCTGCTAATAAATAAATAATAATAATGTACAGGTGTCATAGTGTGGTCAGAATATGCACCACAGCATTATACAATAAGAGACACCCAAAACACAGTATATTAACTTATACTATATGATAACCATGGGGTGCAAATTTGGCACTATGGCACTAGATTCTAGCACCAGGGTACCTCATATAGTGCCAGCAGCATTAAATTCTGGTGCCAGTAGACATGTTTGTTTGTTTATTTATTTATTTATTTATTTATTTGTTTATTTATTCCTTAGCAATCAAAGATGATGATAGTTTCTCACTGGGTCTGGACTATTCACATGATCCACCCACACTCATCCACATACACAGGAGAGAAGGTTTGAGTCATGTGAGAAGTTGTGGGAGCTTGATTAGGGCGGGTTTGATCATTTACCACCAGTAGGTGCTACATTTTCAAAACAATTTGCACCCCTGGATCTGAAGCAAACTACAAATATAATATTTTTTTAAAAATAGCAATGGCAAGCAATATATTGAAATTAAAAGAGGACCTAATTGTGACCCACAGGGATCAGTATTAGGTCCTCTGCTCTTCCTAATCTACATTAATGACTTAGATTCTGGTATAGTAAGCACACTTGTTAAATTTACATAGGACACAAAAATAGGAGGAGTGGCAAACATTGTTGGACAGTATTCAGAACTGGGCAGACACATGGCAAATGACATTTAATACAGAAAAGTGTAAGGTACTGCACGCAGGCAATAAAAATGTGCATTATAAATACCATATGGGAGATACTGAAATTGAAGAAGGAATCTATGAAAAAGACCTAGGAGTTTATGTTGACTCAGAAATGTCTTCATCTAGACAATGTGGGGAAGCTATAAAAAAGGCCACCAAAATGCTTGGATATATAATGAAAAATGTTGAATTTAAATCAAGGGAAGTAATGTTAAAACTTTACAATGCATTTGTAAGACCTCATCTAGAATATTGTGTTCAGTTCTGGTCACCTCGCTACAAAAAGGATATTGCTGCTCTAGAAAGAGTGCAAAGAAGAGCGACTAGTATTATTCCGGGTTTAAAAGGCATGTCATATGCAGACAGGCTAAAAGAATCTATTAAGTCTTGAACAAAGAAGACTAAGCAGCGATCTGATTCAAACATTCCAAATTCTAAATGGTATTCACAGTGTCGACCCAGGGGACTTTTTCGACCTGAAAAAAGAAACAAGGACCAGGGGTCACAAATGGAGATTAGATAAAGGGGCATTGAGAACAGAAAATAGGAGGCAATTTTTTTACACAGAGAATTGTGGGAGTTTGGAACCAACTCCCCAGTAATGTTGTTGAAGCTGACACACTGGGATCCATCAAGAAGCTGCTTGATGAGATTCTGGGATCAATAAGCTACTAACAACCAAACGAGCAAGATGGGCCGAATGGCCACCTCTCGTTTTTAAACTTTCTTATGTTCTTATGTTTAGTTACGTGAGGTAGTACATAGTCACTTTGTCAGCAAATGCCTAATCCTCACCTTACTTTAAATAAAAATGTTACCTCAAACCTTTAACTTATTCATAACCCTAAAGTCAGTAATGTGATTGAACAATAGCAATCCTTTCTCACAGAGACAATTAAAATAATATTGTCTATACAACTGTGCAATTCAAAATGTGAATGCTCCCAGAATATTCACGATGGAACACATCACTATATCTGGGCCCATTATCTGTAAACTGTACAGCAGCAGAAAAGTGTGCCTATTATATCTAAAAGCATTCTACTTTCTATGAGGTTATGCCATCCTCAAGGAGCAAACAATTTACATATAGGTACAGAATCTAAATACAGCCCTACCAGTCTTAAACATTCTTTAAATCTTTAAAATGTGTTTCCCAATATCTGGTAAGTAACTATCAAAAATCTTGAATATCATCGACTCATTATATGGGCCATCAGTCACCTGCCCTGAATTTTTTGCAAACTCGTCTTTAGCAGACATCAGGGGTCATCCATAGGGCAAAATAAACAGAAATTGGTATTGTTGTTCTATCAATTACAGCACTGCATTAACTGAGATGACTGAGCATAAAACCACAGCCAATGAACTACAGTAGAGAATTCTGAGTCACCCTGCATATCAATCCAATTACCTGGGTGACAGATTTTAATCTACTGGATTGGATTGGTATGGGAATATGGCATGCTTGATTAATATTGATTTCCGTATCTTTGCATTACAAAGATAAAGTGACGTTTTGCTAAATAAAGGCACCTCTGCTATTTACCACACTGATCAACAAACATCCATGGGTTGTGTTTTTTATAGTGTAAACTGGCTACGATTGCTACTCTGCACAGTAATACAGCTGTGGATCATCTGACAACTAGCCACTGCCCAGGCTAATAAAATGGTCTCTGTTAGGTCCTTACACTTTACGCTTATGTGCAAAGCTAATTGTAGTTGATAGAAGCATGTTTTTATGACTTCAGTGAGTGTAGTTTTGTTTTAATGAATATTAGGTTAGAGAAGATTTGACCGCTTCTTCCAGGGTGGCTGGGTTGTGGCGCCGACCACATGGCAAAACTGCTCGGTGACCATTGCCTCGCTCATCTGTAGACCTGTCTTCTGGGCGGAGGTGAGCCAGTGTACCATGTTGTCGCACCAACGTTGGGCAACCACCCTGGGGCAGGTATCCTGTTTTCTCTGGTACTCCCTGAAGCGCACTCGGTGTGTTTCCCAAGTGATGTTCAATCGGTGGAGAATGGCCAGCTTCACTAGGTCGTACTGTGCAGCTTCGGTGTCCGTCATGGCCTGGTAGGCTGCCTGGGCTTCTCTGATCAGGCAGGGTCCTAACTGGCTTGCCCAGAACTCCCAAGACCACTCAAACGCGACCAGGTATGCTTCCGGGTCATCCTTCGCTGCCATTTTCTGTGCCCTCGCATTCGGGGGCCGTCTACACGGGTCCTGTCAGTGTGCCTGGTTGTAGCGCAATCCCCACTCTTTCGCTCAGCGCTGTATACCTTCCAGCAGAGTGGATAATGTTGCATGATCCATCCCATTCTGACACCATGTGTGACCAATTGGGTTGCACTGCGCAGGTGTAGAAGTGATGCGATGCACAAGTAATAACAAACTAATGATTTCATGGTCCAAACAATGTTTTATTTGGGGACGGTTTGTAATCCAGGTCGTTTGTGACCGCAAATAATATTCCCAGGCAATACACAGCAATGTGCAAGTAATGTGTATTGCACTGTTTACACTACGGAAATAATATGAACAGTATTAAACACACACAAAACACACAGACGATCACTAGTCCACAGTGAGTGCTAACATGCAAGTGGTGAATATACAGTGGGAGGCAGATTGTGTTCACCCGATATCATGATACAGACGCGGTACGACGTCGCAAACATATCGCTGCTTAAAACCACCTTTTTTATAAAAAAGATAACTACGCTAGTCAACCGTCAGATGGCGAAAGAGTGCAAAACAAATATAAAATGTGCTTCTTTAGTGTGACATCAACTAGCAGGGTGATCTACATGGCCAAAGTAATCGATGCGTTTTAAAACCTCTGTAAATTAAATTGTAAGAGTTTTCTGAAAAAGAGAATGCGCAGTTTCGGTCGATTTCCTGTATTGCAGAACCCGACAAAATAAACAACGCGATTTGTGTGCAGATGTGCTATTTTATCATGTTCATATTTTTACATTACTGTATTACTACAATAACAGTAGTCGTAGTAATATACATGGTACGGTAGTTTTTTTTAAAAAATGTATTTATTTCCATTCTTAAAATTTAAAACTGGTCACAGGAGTGTACAGAAACAGCAAACACCTGCCTTTAATTCCAAAGTATCACAGAATGTAGAGCGACTACACCAGTTCAGTGCGATAAGGCACAAAACAAATTATAGGATACTTTTAGGTTCTTTTATACAGAAAAGAGCAGGAACAAGGTCGCCAAGAAAATCACCCAAATACATTTTAAAAGACATTTGTTTACTGTAAAATCCTGAAGTAGCCAAACACTGTTTACAAGGTACTTGCTTAAGAGACAATGGGTACGTTTCACAGAGATCATTCTGCGCAGATTTTGTGCAGAATCTGACCAATTTAGCCAATGATGAACAAATTGCATACAAAAACGAATGCTTTAAGTTTTTACACAGTAAACACCATGGTGTTTAACAACATCACTTCATGATGTCTGATCTTCTAGGTATTCGGAGTTGTTTGTTTATTCAATCCCTTACGAGTTTGTTGTGCTGTGGTTCCACTCTGAAACGCCTGCGCAAATAGCCCCATAGAATGTGCTTCAGGTTCATTGGCAGCACTTTTTTTGCCTCTGGGACCATCGTAATTTACATTGTTTGCCCACTCGTGATACCGTTCAGTTGTAATGAGCTCCCTGAACAACAATGCAGCAGATCTTTCCACTCTTCCTCGGCTCAAGACATGGATTTCCACTTCCTTTTCCAGGCTAATGCTGTTGATTACAATGTCTGGCAGAACGGTGGCACTGCATAGTACTTGGTCTCCAGTGGTTCATTCTCATAGTGACTCTGCATGCGTTCAAGAGTTCTCTCGCAACTTTGGTAACAGATCCAACTGCTTCGTGCAGATGTACAATTTGCCGCTTCAGGCTGTTAACCCTTTGCGGTCCATTTATTCAGCGTGTCTCAGGCGCATCAGGTCCAATTTATTTTCACACGCGCAGTTTATTTTACTCGTGCTGTTTTAAAAGTATTTTTTTCACAGTAAAACAGGTTTAAAAGGCACTGCATATCAACAGGACACTCAGTACTGCAACTCCAGCCCCGCCCACCCCTTGTTCGCTGTATTTTCCAAATACCTCTTCATAGTCGTGCATACCGATAAATCATCTCCTGATCACTCGTTTTATCACCAAACTCCTTAATAATGCGATCCAAGTCATTATTTTATTACTAGCTCTGCAAATGTCTGTGATATTCTTTGAGCGCTGGATGCAGAAGCAGCTATCTTGTTTGTTTATGTCCGTGTTATCTCTGTGGTGCCGGGGTATTGCTCAGATCTGCCCCCTTTTTTGTCGGCTTCTCGGCTCCTATCAGTCTCACTCGGTCATTGAATGGTTTTCTCGGCTTTTTCCAGAGAAAAAACAAATAGAGACCGGAAAGGGAAAATTGTAGTCGGATGTGGTCCGACATTGGACCGCAAAGGGTTAATGCTTTTCCGTTGTTTTTCGTTCTGCAGCACAAGCTTTTTCAGAATAGAGTTCTTTGCCGGGTGAGCAGGTACAATGTGGATTCGGTGCTGTATAGGTGAAATGCGGCCGGGTGGTTGCAGTGAAGGGAGCTGTGCAATGACATTTACCTGTGTACGAAAATAAAACATATTTTAGTATAAGTAGTAGCACACACTTTCCAAATAGCACAAGCTTGAAAGGGAATTTAATGTTTAAAATTGAGTTTACTTATTTTGGAGTTGAAGTAGCCCAATACAACCTGAACACTACATTTAGCCTACATATTTTATTGTTTTTATTGTATCTTTTAAAAATGTGTTCCAGGACCCCCTTGTAAATGAGGCCTCGGTCTCAGCGGGTAAACTTCCTGGTAAAATAAATAAATACAAAATTTGTAGCCTATAACATAGTACCTTTGTTTTATTGACAAGCTTCCTCTTTTTAACCGGATGGCAGCTTTCATTGTTATAAAGCTTTATTTTCTTTTCTTCTGAACGTCATTTTTGATCTGCTGTCTCTCCAACTCTATTTTTGATTTAGCGAGTTTATCGGCATCTGGTAAAATAAGATAGATTCATGAATTGCATCAGTACATAACAAAAAATGAGAGCTTCCGAGTATTCAATAAGAAAATATAATTTGCGAGCAAAAAAAAAAACAAAAAAAAAACACTTACCACCAAGCTTCATAATTTTCACTGGAAAAGTTTTCTTCTCTTTTCCCTTTCGGAGAACCACGTTGCTGCCCTGCTTCAATATTCCAACAGTATCTTTAGTCAAGATGATCAGTCTTGTTCGGGTCATATCCAATGTAGGACACAAGGGCAAACTTCTCACCACAGTGTGAGAAGACTAAGGGATTAATTCATCAACGTGTTATTTTCTTTTATTTAATCATGTTCTTGTTTTTACCCTGAATATCTATTTACAGTCTGAAAGACAGTTTTAGATAGAAGATTAGCCAACTAATGAGTCATGATGGAACGTTTAATGTGGAAATGTGAAAAACGTGTAAGATAATGTGTTTAAAAACAAAAACATCAACACGTAGGCTACGATATTTAATGTACTGAATGACGAAATCGCCAAGCGCTGGTTTGTATTTCAAATAAAAGCTCAACTGTCAACTTTAAATTTTAATAACTTTGGATGTACACATGATAGAAGCAAACTGTAAACAGCGCAAGATCCCCAAATTATATCCAAATGATTATTATTTTATGTTGTATTTTTTGTCTGCAATGTGTAAAAACAAAACAATTGCTTTGCATGTTTGGTTTGGCCAAGGTCGTAATATTGCTATTGCATCATAAATACTGCTGCATAAGGATTATACCTTTCTACCACAGAATATGTTCTTAAAAAAATTGCGCAAGAGAAGTGACTTATAAACAGTAATTACAAACCTTTCTTGTCATGTTTATTTTAAGTTAAAGCTGCGAAATGTCCTGAGAAAATATAAATCAAATTCTGTTTTTACATGTCAAACTGTAGGCTACCCGAGTTTTGTTTTATTAGCTATTACTGATATAAGAAAATATTTGTGGAATGGTTTTAGTAGCCTACCGTATATTTTTGTTTTCTTTAAAAAAAATAAATGACAACTTTTTATAATAACTAGGAAAACATAAAGCCACCTTCACGTGCATAATGCATGTATCCATTTCTTAAGAAAAAGCATGCTTTAACTTATTGATATATGCTACTGCACAGTTTATTTATTTTGGGCTATTGCTACACAAAAGAGTTTACTAGAAGTTAGCTTTGCCCTTTTGTTATTCTTTAGTTTTAGCACGTGACCTCGACCCTGCTATTAATCTATCGCCAAAGCAGTTTATAACAAGGTATTGCCCTCTAGCGGTCACAAAGACGCTTAACAAGCCCCAACGTAGTGTCAACATACCGTAAAACGCACAAAATCTTGTTGTTGGGGGAAATCATAATGACTGCACCTGTACAATTTATCCGTGAACCATGGTGCAGTGTTGTCCGGGTTTGTGCAGGCCTTAAACGACAGCTCCAGATAATGTTAGCCGTCTAATAAATAACAAACAGTGCAATTAGACTTGACAAAACAAACAAACATTAAACACTCTTAACCATAAACAAAGGAACAGATCACCTAGCCATGTCCCCTTTTGTACTATCAGTCACACCCCCTTGGTTAGCAATTGCAACCATTTCTCCTCCGATCTGCGGTTGCCACATCGCTTTCCCTCTGGAGCGATGACTTGGTGTACCGTAGCTCCGTCACCTTTCTAGATGGTCGACTTCCACCTAACCCATGGAATGAATTGTCTGACCATCCAGTCCGGGGCACTCTGTTCCCTTTACACAGCAACCTCACAGGTCGGGAGGGAGATTTATAACCAAGTGTGACAGAGATCGAATGGTGCTTGGTGTTAGATCTCCCTCTTGACCTGTGAGGGCACTGTGTAGCAGGAACAGAGTACCCTTAACTAAAAGGCACGACAATTTATTCCGTAGGGTAGGTGGAAGTTGGTCATTTAGGAAAGGGGCGCAGCTACAGTATCCAAACTCAATGATCCAGACGTTAAACGGTGTGGCATCTGAGGATTGGAGGAGCGGATGCGCTCGTTAACCTAGGGGTCATGAGCGAGGATATAAATAGGGGTCATAGCTGACATGATCTGTTCCTTGGTAAATGGTTATTATTATTTATTTCTTAGCAGACGCCCTTATCCAGGGCGACTTACAATTGTTACAAGATATCACGTTATTTTTACACACAATTACCCATTTATACAGTTGGGTTTTTACTGGAGCAATCTAGGTAAAGTACCTTGCTCAAGGGTACAGCAGCAGTGTCCCCTATCAGGGATTGAACCCACAACCCTCCAGTCAAGAGTCCAAAGCCCTAACCACTACTCCACACTGCTGCCCTGTTAGAGACAACCTACAAGGAGTCTGTGTTACCGTCCTGTAAACCGTGAGTTTTTTTTGTCTGTTAGTGTTTGTTATAAACTGTCTGTCTGTTTTAAACTAGACTTCCTATAACACGATCCGGAGCTGTAGCAGAAGCCAGCATAAATCCAGACATCACTTTCACCCTTGTATTTCACGGGGAATTGTAATACACCACTTGCACTTATTTCACTATCACTAGGAACTGTGTTTGTGTTTTGTGTTTAGTGTTGGTGTGTAAAACTGGACTTTTGGTTGCGGGTCATACCCGGGGGTTACCGAGTAGAAATACCGAGTGATACATGCCGCTGTATCACTCCATCATTATTATTTGCAGGTGTTCGCCATAAGGCTCTGGACATTGTTAATTAATTCAGTAAACACCCTTGCACCTGGAAATCATTGTCTGCCTGTTTTGTATCCGCTCTGCACTGCACTCACCTGTATTCACCTACCACTTTGCCACACCAAGATGAATTCTTTCTCTGTAACTATTTATTTCGGGAATAAACAAAACAACGTTTAACTTGAACTGCTATTTGGCATCCTTTGTTTTGTAGTCAATTCACTGTGGTAAAGTAAGTCCTACACAACTTATTTTTTACTCCTAGGATATTTTTCTATTTTAACGTGTTACATATTGTAAGGTCTTGCTGTAAAATAAAGAGCACACACACAGGGGCCACGGCCACGCCCCCTGCCCCTGCTGCTATGCTGTCTCTGCCTGCGTTCAGAGCAATATAATGGCTTTTATTACTTTTTGAAAAATTAACAAATATTCAAACGAATATTTAAATTATGAGCGAATATCCAAACATGAAAATCCTGTGTTCGTCCCAGCACTAATGGATACAGCTTTATTGTGTATGGTATGAAAGGTATGTCATTAATATCATATGCAGTTATCCATTAATTTAAGTTTTAGTTAACTGTTAATTCAAACAGTACAATGTAAGCATATGAAAGTGTAAGATATCAGTATCATTGCAAAAATATGTAGTACATACTGAAGATGTCTTCTTTTTCTCTTAAATATTTGTTGGAACAAGAATATACGTTTTAACAAACATGGCAGTCTACTGGGCTTGTGTCTTAACATGTACATGTAAATTCAATAAATAGGTATTAGCATTTCAATGTTTTTTATGCAACGAAAAAAAGTGTTACTGTAACAAAGAATTATTTGTACACACCTACCTATCATTTTTATAGATACAACTCATGCAGCTCTGGCTTCAGAAAAATGCAGGCAAGATATATAAAGATGGCAAGTCTAGCTTACGAGCAAAAGTAATCTTCGCCAAAAAAAAAGAAAAAAAATACCCTAAATTGTTTAAATTTATTACTCTACATATACTCATAAATGTTTTCTAAACGTGGGTGTACTGCACACGTCTTACAAACACGTGCTTGTAAAATATTTATATGACAGCAGTTTACCTGTCTTTTGAATCAGACTGCCATCTAGTGATTTAATAATAATAATAAAAAAAGCTTTTAAAGGTTTGCAGGTTGGAGCAGCACAGCAAAGCAACAGAATCAGTCAATCAAATGTGTAACCTTTGCAAAACTACATTTATTCATCAAACCCTGTGTGACTTCTGTGAAAGTCCCTTGAGGTCGATAGCTTTTTGTACTTACAAGAAAACAGGGATGATGTACCAAATCTTCCAAAGAGATTCAAAGTTGTCATTACCAAATGCATAAAAAGATATTCTTTCTTCTTTAAGGTATTTAGTAAGTGTCAGTTTAATAGCAAACATACCACTATTATGCCTGTAGCCAATAGCTATCAATCTTTCAGTAACCATGTGTTCTAAGGACCCTTATACCAGGAGCAGCTCCACACGTTTTACAGACACGTGGAACACATGTTTTTAAAGCAGGACCAGCCCATATTAAACCTGAAAACCAGCCCCTAGTTCAAATTATTTGAAATTGATATAACTTAATCTCAAGAATATATCCTGGGTAAATGAGAGAGAGAGAGAGAGAGCGAGAGAGAGAGAGAGAGAGAGAGAGAGAGAGAGAGAGAGAGAAGATTAATGAGACATAGATATATGAGATTAATTAAAATATTGCTTGAATTAACATCACTTTTTAAGTGATTAAATAAGGATTCGATTTGTTTTATTTTCATTATTAAGGCCTTTTATAGATACTACTATAGAAAAAGATTAACAACATAAAAAATATGTAGGAAAATTATTTTTGGCTTAATTAGCATTTTTAATTGAATTGTTCATACATTATAACAATGGAAGATCAATGGCTCAATTGACTTGAAAAATATTCAGGTCCATTGCCAAACAGAAAGCTTTAAAACAAAATCTGAGATTTTTCCTGATCAGCTTACAAGAAATACATGCATTATTGTCTTTTTAAAAACAATTTTTAAAAATGATTTTAAGAAAAGACACTCAGTACATGTTTTAATAAATTGTACTCTCAGCATGCACCATATAATGCTAGTTGTTTTACAATCTAGACCTAAATCTATTTATGATATGTATGGAATAGGAAAATAGGTCCCTTTGTAAGGCTATGAATTGAGTGTTATTATAAAAACATAGTTTTACAGGACACTGACTATTTAATAACATTTCAGTATTGTTTTACTTCATAGTTTTGATCAATGATGGTGAAATGAATAGACCAAATAATCTACTCATGAAACTACCCTTATGTCAATATTCTCTTCATTCCTTACTACAACCTGGTATATTTGTGGGCTGACACTGAAGCAGAGGGGCAGATAAGCCTTTGTTGTTTAGCAATTGCCCGAAGCCCCACAATAAACTGGAATTAATAATATGGGGGTGACTGTACAACACTATCATTATTTATTATTATTATTTGTTTATTTAACTGGCGCTTTTATCCAAGGCGACCTACAGAGACTAGTAACATGGTCTGTATGTACTGTAAATGATGCACATGTACCTGAATTACTAGCTAGAAAAATCATTTTTTTTAAGAACATAAGAAAGTTTACAAACGAGAGGAGGCCTTTCGGCCCATCTTGCTCGTTTGGTTGTTAGTAGCTTATTGATCCCAGAATCTCATCAAGCAGCTTCTTGAAGGATCCCAGGGTGTCGCTTCAACAACATTACTGGGGAGTTGGCTCCAGATTCCCACGATTCTTTGTGTAAAAAAGTATTAAAGTATAAGTAATAATGTTTTAACATTACTTCCCTTGATTTCAATTCAACACTTTTCACTATATATCTGAGCACCTTGTTGGCCTTTTTTATAGCTTCCCCACATTGTCTAAATGAAGACATTTCTGTGTCAACATAAACTCCTAGGTCTTTTTCATAGATTCCTTCTTCAATTTCAGTATCTCCCACATGGTATTTATAATGCACATTTTTATTGCATGCATGCAGTACCTTACACTTTTCTCTGTTAAATGTCATTTGCCATGTGTCTGCCCAGTTCTGAATGCTGTCTAGATCATTTTGGATGACCTTTGCTGCTGCATCAGTGTTTGCCGCTCCTCCTATTTTTGTGTCATCTGCAAATTTAACAAGTTTGCTTACTATACCAGAATCTAAATCATTAATGTAGATTAGGAATAGCAGAGGACCTAATACTAATCCCTGTGGTACACCACTGGTTACCTCGCTCCATTTTGAGGTTTCTCCTCTAATCAGTACTTTCTGTTTTCTACATGTTGACCACTGCCTAGTCCATGTGCATGCATTTCCTTGAATCCCTACTGCATTCAGTTTGTGAATTAATCTTTTATGCGTGACTTTGTCAAAAGCTTTCTGGAAATCTAAATAAACCATGTCATATGCTTTGCAATTATCCATTGTCGATGTTATATCCTCAAAAAAATCAAGCAGGTTGGTTAGACACTTTCCTAAAACCATGCTGACTGTCTCCCAGGAAATAGTTACCATATAGGTAATTTTCTATTTTGGATCTTATTGTACTTTCCATAAGTTTACATATAATAGAAGTCAGGCTTATTGGTCTGTAGTTACCTGGTTCGGTTTTGTTTCCCTTTTTGTGGATCGGTATTACGTTTGCAATTCTCCAGTCTGTCAGTACAACCGCTGTGTCAGGAGACTGTTGCATGATCTTGCTTAGTGGTTTGTAAATAACTTCATTTCTTTGAGTACTATTGGAAGGATCTCATGCGGCCCAGGGGATTTGTTTATTTTAAGAGCTCCTAGTCCCTTTAACACTTCTGCCTCGGTTATGCTAAAGTTATTTAAAACTGGATAGGAACAGGTTGACATGTGGGGCATGTTGTCCGTGTCCTCCTTTGTAAAAACTTGTGAAAAGTAATAATTTTATATATTTGCTATTTTTTTGTACTCATCTATGATTTTGCCATTTGTATCTCTTAGACATTTAACCTCCTCTTTGAATGTTCTCTTGCTGTTATAATATTGGAAAACCTTTTTGGAATTGGTTTTAGCCCCCTTAGCAATGTTCATTTCTATCTCTCTCTTGGCCTTTTTAACTTCCCTTTTGACTTGCGTTTGCAGTTCAAGTACGCTTTCTTTGTACTTTGTTTTTGGTCCCTTTTAAACATTCTGTAAAGTGCCTTTTTTCGCTGATTTTTTTTTTTTTAATTGATCTATTAAACCATTTTGGCCATTTTGTTTTAGATTTAGATTTGTCTACTTTTGGGATGTAATTGTTTTGCGCCTCTAGTTGTAGTTGCTAAAGCCATTGGGAAGCTAATCGGCCTGCCTATATATGCTTGCAAAAAAAAGGGAGCAGATGCAAAGGCCGTGCATGGCTCATTTAAGCTAATGAGTTATAAAGTAACATGTTTTTGTGCTTCGAACAATCCTTAACAGTGACTGGGATGACTGGAAATATTAAAATAGGTCAAATATGCGCGTGCAGATGACAACCTGGAATCTAGCTCCTAAATCATTCTACACTATCCAGCTTAATTATAGAGTGGATATAAGTAGATATACCAACAATAAAACTGAATTGCAGATCAAATACAATACATTTCTGATAAAAAAACAACTTCATAGCCTAATTACAATAAAAATGACACAGTAGATGAAAGCACTTATATAGAAAGTTTAGAATACCAATCCATTCATGACCATATCAGGATAAAACTGTCCCAAGCTCATGTACAAATAAATAACAAGTCAGTTTAAAATTAACAGGATTTGGCTGCAGCGATCAAAACACAGCTGTTCAGTAATACTGTACAATGACACGATCAGAGAGCTTTTTGCATGAATCAGCATCCCCTTGTCACAATGGTATGGTGCAGTGAAGCCTGCAGAGCTGCAGTACTTGATTAAAAATGGAAATGACCTACCACTGGGGTAGATAAAAGCACAGAAGAAACATCCCCTTCATTTGATGGAATGTCTATGTTCCACTGTGGTTCGCTATTTGTTGCGGCCAGCATCACTTTTAATTAATTACACATGCCGAGAACAAATGTAAATTTGACATTTTTTTTTTTTTTTTTAACAAAAGATGGCAAAACCCAACACAATATTACATTTGGTCTTAAACATTCAAACTGCATACGATAACCCGCCCACGACACGCATTGATGGAGTAAGAAATGACTTACATTCACGTACAATACCGAAGCTAATATTAATCATCACATTTAATAATTGCTAAAATATGTAGACATGTTTAAATAAATAAATAAATAAATAAATAATAAAAAAAAATCACCTTTACTAATTTACATGATTGTTTCAGTAAGGCATTATTTGTGCAGACAAATACAGTAGACCCCCCATTACATTATTATATAAATAGACAAATTGCTCATGCTCTGGGTCATTCGATGTTATTTACATTTCCCAAATCCATAGATGTACAGACATCAACCTAATTGGTAAGAGTATCATTTTATTTCAGAAATCACCAACGTTATGTTAATTTAATGCACCTTACATAGCCATTTTGTTTTCATCGAGTGTAGCCTATATCACCATGCTAATATTTAAATTGATACAGTTGTACATTGTACCATTTAATCCCAGGGGCAGCAAAAGCAAGGACGACTGTATTTAATAAATAATCTACGGACATCACATTACCCTGCATGGAGGATTATTTTAACAACTACTGACGATGGCAGTAGTTTTTTTGGAGTGTATAAAATACATTCATGGTTTATTTACGAAACGTTGGACCCTGTCAAACGACATATTCCCCGGGACATTAATAGTTTTGAAAAATATGACACTTAAAATAACATAATTAAAAATGTTGCATGCCATAATGCAGCGTTTGATGATTAGGCTAAAATCCATTGTTGCAAGTCTCACATGACCTTATATTTTGCAAATCGTAGTTTTTTTTTTTGTTTTTTTTTTAATAACATTCCGGGGCTGATACCCATTGAGCTGCCATGCAGTGAATTAAGTCATACATGTGTGTCATATACAATTCGTTAGATTTTTAAACCACATAGATAGGTATACTGGCCATTTTTAACAGTAATATAAAAGATGGAACTGAAGGCGTATTTCTTAAGTCACGCCCACAGCCTAAGTAAAACGATTCGATTGTGTAGTCTCAGGTAAAATTAATACATATTACTCACAACAATTGGTGACAGCAAAGCTGTTTGCTACTTCCAGATTGTCAATATGGGGCGTCAGTCTAAACTCAGTAGTGGCGAACTGAACCATTCCTATACGAAATGCACTGTATTCCTGATCTGCACCCCTTGGAAATAAACCCCCTGTAAAAACAGAAAACAAAATCAAATATGAACTGTGGTGTTACATGATGATATTATTATTATTATTATTATTATTATTATTATTATTATTATTATTATTATTATTATTTTAAGATAATTACATGGTTACCTAGTAGTAAAAAATACATGTATTTCAATTTGTAAACTAACCATCACACAAAAATACCTGTTTTGTCAGTATCTAACAAACGCCTCTGATTTAACGATGCACAATTAAAGAATCGGCATATGTCCTAAAGCTACATCATGCTCAGAATGTTAATTTCACTCGGTTTATGAGCTGAAGAGGTTACCTACCAATTTGTACACTGGAAGAGCCACCAAACGCCAGTCCCCAAAAAACAGGAACGAGGAAGACAGATAAATGCATTATCTTCTGCATTTCCAAAGAAAATGTAACCACATCCAGCGTATAATAATCCTTCTTTTTATTTATGTTTTTTTTTTTCTCGGCAGAGCTATAGCTATTAGATCCTATGCATGTCGTAATATATAAGGAGATCACAGAGATTTTTATTTCTGCAGATGATATCTTTCTGAGGTCCTCGTTCCAGTTCCAACAGTGAGAGAATGATATAATGCAGATTTTTTTTTTCTTGGCGCTGCTGCCCCACTGTATCAGTACCTTCACTCGCACAAGAGCACTGCACTCCCTCTCACTGTTCACTGGAGCTCTCCTTTCAGCAACACGGGAGGAATGTTAATGAGGACGTAGAGACACGAACACAGCCGAGTAAAAATTGTTTATTTCAGTTACATGTTATGTCTTCATCTGGCTACTGTTTCCGTTCTATTGCTTACAGTTGAGTATCCCAACACTCGAATAGCATAGTAATAATAATAAAATTATATATATATATATATATATATATATATATATATATATATATATATATATATATATATATATATATATATATAATGTCTGTGTAGCCAAATGTGTGAGTCATGTTTCGTGGTTTATTATGCAAATAATTTTTGAAATCACAAATTATATAACATATTATTTTACTCTCTATCCCTTATGGGTCCACACACTCACAGGCACATATTTGCAGGCAAGCAATCAGAAAATCCGGGAAGCCTGTCTGTAATTGTAAATTTAAGTTTTATTCAAAATAAAAGCAAATATTAAACAAATATGAAAAACATGTTACCTGTGTACAGTATATTGTGCATATAATTATCTGAAACAAAAACACATTGGAAACGTGAAAAAAAAGGTCAAGTTATCAAAAGTGCCCCGCCATTTAAAGTAGAGATATCAAAAACACAAGCCACGTTTCAAGAAACCATTGGGGCAACCTTGCCCAGCACAAAGAAAACTGGCACATCTGTAAAACCGATGGGGGCGAAGGTTGCCCTAATTGTTTCTTCTAACTTGTAACAAAAACACAAGCTAAGTTAGAAGAAATAATTGGGGCAACCTTGGCCAGCACCAAGCAAATAGGCAAACTGTAAAAGACTTGGTGGATGACATCTGGGTGGACAATAGTTATAGAAGAGCCCGTAGGGCTACAAGCTGTCCCGTCATTTCACTAGCTACTGCATGCAGTGTATTCACAATTGATCATTGAGATACCAGGAACCAACGAAGTACAAGAAGCTTGATAACATGCAAACGTATTCGTTATGCTTTAAATTTAACTATCATACCATAATTCATATTTTTTCAATGTGTAAAACACCCTTTACACAGCTTATCTGGAGCGCTGTATATACTGGAATGTACGTGGATGATAATATCCATGCATTAACAGAAATGTCCCAATAATGCCACATCACACCACATCACAGGGTTCGGATTGCGAGTTCCATGGGGGTTTCTTCAGCCCTATAACACATTCTAGTGTTTCATGGTCCATGATGTTATCTGCCACACTGGCTGACTGTTCTTGCTCCCATTCATGTTATTATCACATTTCTACCAAATTGCTGTATTATATTATCAATGAATTCTCCAAGTTCAGCTATGCTGTGCCAACCAAAGACCAGAGAGCTGCAACTTAGACAACTTCTTTTTTTTTTTTTTTAAATGTCTGAGATGGTTGTAGATTTTTTTCATGACTACTGAATTGTTCATTTGAATTACAAATTATACCTTTGTGACAACCCATTCATTTATTCAATCAGTGCCAATATGTGTAACATAGGATCTGTGATTTAGGATTTCATGATTTTGCTTTTGGTCAGCTGCATTGAAGCATTCCTCAATGGTTTCATTTCCTGTATTGTGGTACCTTTTCAAGACTATCAGAGGTATACCAACAGAAATATTTTCACCACCATTTCTATACAGTGTAGAGCAAACTCACTTTATATAATAAACTTTAAAACCACTCTCTGTTTGTCTCTCTTCACTGGGAGACAATCAGTATGAAGATCTCCCTTAGTTAGGACATGCTCTCTATTAAGATAATTTTACTCAGACCAATCAGCGATTGTAATAGAGGGCTTGGATTGTATTGCCCTTATACTAAAGGACTGATGTTGATGTTTAAAGCACAATTATTATTTTTAATAAAACAGCATCCACCTCCTTTATCCCTCTTTTTATGTCTGCCATTCAGAAATCAGCTTTTTTTTTGTATGGTTATCTTGGTTACTAAGATACTAGCTTTTTTCACTGTCATCACTCATCCACTAGCACATACTGTATACCACAATTCAACTTACATAGGAAAAAATCAAAATGTGTATTGTTTAAGGCTGTTTCAAACAGACCCAGTCTGGTTCGTTTTGTTTGGGACCAAGTTCTTTTGGTGCAAGCTAAAGTTGTTTTTTTTGTCCTTTTCCAGTTTTTTTCAGGACCGAGTCCGTTGTGTTCACTCCATTTGCAAGTGCACTCCGTTCGTTATATGGTGTGTGAACCAAATGTTTACAATATTATGGCGGCGAGTGGTGGGTTCTGTGGAATAAATGGACATAGATGGCAGCGTGCAGTCCAAAGTAGTGATGTGCAGTTCGTGAACGACTCGTTCTTTTTGAATGACTCATTACGGTGAATCATGGGAATCCTATTAGAGTCCTGTCTGAATCGGTTCTTTTGATTCACCCAATGAACGAATTGCGTGACACACAGGAGTCGAGTTACCAGCCTATCAAAACTCATGAAATGATTCAGAAACACTCAAGTCTGGCTAACTCGTTGTAACAAGGAAACCGTGTTGTCTATCAACTCGTTGAGAATTATGAAACAACTGTATGTGCCATGTTGTCGTGTGCAGAGGGTTAACGGTTTTGCTTCAAACAATTTGTATGTTTACCAGATAGTTCATATATTGCAGTACATCTAAGTATATTAGACACCTTACTGTAAAGTCCATAACAAAAAAAATGAGTGAGATCATTTCTAACTGCAAACTGAGTTTTGCCATGCTTAGAAAGTTTTTTCTTTTCTTGTCAAGGTTACAGAGAGAGAGAGAGAGAGAGATTTATTTAGTGCTTAAGTAATATTGAATTGTATTTTGTGTTGTATTTATAAAAAAATAAATTCAAAATCTGATATGTCGTGTGACTATTGTGATTGTTACGTTTTTCCATTCTGGTGGTGACTGAAATTAAATTTGAATGCCTATAGGGTTTGTTGCAAATTAGTATATTCGATGGCAGCGTTGTGCTTTGGCAACATTTAACTACTCGTAGCAGCGTTGTATGGTAGAGAGGGATGGATCTGTCAAATCAAATAGAGCCTCTCACTTACAACCCCGTATGAAGAAGATGCAAGTAATTCAATTGACTTATTATTTATTTATTTATAATAAAAAAGTAGCATCAGTTTTTGTAAGGTTGCAGGCTATTACATTGTCTGCAGTTATACTGTTGGCTAAACAATGTTAAATAGTTCATATTCATGTTTTCTCCAGGATTCTTACTAAAATGTAATATTGTTTGTCAAACTATATTTCATTTCATGTTTAAGAACCCAGACAACCAACTATAGATTCCAGCAAGCTATTTCCCGTTAGTGATGTGCAGTTCGTGAACGATTCTTTCTTTTCCATTCAAATAATCCTTCGGAAACCAAGTAATTCGGTCTACATTGATTGGTTTTGTTTCATTGAATCAGTGAATCAAATGAACAAATATTTTGAATCGACTCACCAAACTGAACTGAATCAAATTAATCGAGTCAGTAAAAAGAATCAAACTGCCCACCACTAGTCCAAAGGCAGTTAAAACCACCGTTTATTAGCTCTTTGAGAAAAACGGATAGCTCAGACAAGACACCGCTGGAGAGAGAGCCTGAAGCAGAACACACACCTCCCTTTATACTCCCACCCTGGGCTCCCAATGGGCACCCTGGACACACAGACATTTATATACTGGGTGCCCAATCACACACACACGCACTGACGTACTGCGCATGCTATGAATGGAGGGGGAGAGCAGGAGCGAGAAGCAGCGAAGGTTGCAACACACTAAGAAAAGAGAAAGAGGAAACACAAGGGTAGGGTCCAGGCGCGCTCACTCATACCACAAGCATACACACAGACACAACACAGGACTGCAAATAATTAATAAGGCACAATTATAAACAATTATTTACAGTGAATACTCCCACTCCCATCCCCAGTCCACGACACAGTGCACAGCATTGCGGCTGCCCCGCTGCTACAATATCCTGAAAGGCATGTATTAATGTATTAAATGTATTAATGTAAGACATGTATTCATTCAATTAAAGTGCTCCCCCAGTGCTTTTGTTCCACAGCAATATGTAAGAATCTAAAATATGCTATATTAAAAACAGGAGCAATACAACAATAGCTGCCATCTTTCAATTTGCCTTGCAAGATATTGTAAACATCCAGTTCACACACCATAGAAAAGAACCAAGTTCACTTGAAAACTGCATTGTGAACACAAACAGGCTCGGTCCTGAAAATAAATGGAAAAGGACCAAGAAAACAAAAGTTTGCATCCAAACGAACTCGGTCCCTTTGCTCGTATATACAGTGGTTTGCAGAAGTATTCACCCCCCTGCAAAGTTTTCACATTTTGTTGGCACCTGAGCGTACTCCACGACGCTTTCAAATTAGACTTTACATGTAGAATCTACACAAACTACTCCACACTGATAAAGTTAAAAAATGCATATACAATATAAATAAGTAAGATTTACAGAGAAGAACAATTAATCTCAGTTGCATAAGTATTCAACCCCTTTGCTACTGCAGCCCTAAATCAGCTCAGGTGCAAATGATTTGTTTGAAAGGTCACAAAATTAGTGAAATGGTTTCAGCCTGTGTGTACTCAAAGTGGTTGTACTTGTAGATAATTTCCCTCAGGTATATGAAGACTTTCAAGCTGCAACTCACATAGTGATCCAACAAAGCAACCATGAAGACCAAGGAGCTTTCAAAACAAGTCAGGGATAAAGTGGTAGAAAGGCACAGAGCAGGAGAAGGGTAGAAGAAAATTTAAAAGGTGCTGATTATCCCTCTCAGCACAGTGAAGTCCATCATTAAGAAGTGGAAGATGCATCATACTACCCAGACACTACCCAGATCAGGTTGCCCTCCCAAACTGAGCAGCCGGGCAAGTAGGAAACTGGTTTGGGATGTCACTCTGAATCCAACAATGACCTTGAGAGATCTGCAAAGTTCTGTGTCTGAGATGGGAGTCAGTGTTCACACATCAACAGTAAGCCGGTCCCTACACAAAGCTGGCCTGTATGGACAGGTGACAAGAAAGAAGCCATTACTCAGAAAGCCTCATCTTAAAGCACGTATGGAGTTTGCGAAAAAGCATGTAGATGATACTGCAGACATGTAGAAAAAGGTTTTGTGGTCAGACAAGACAAAAAATGAACTTTTCGGTCTAAATTCCAAGCGTTACGTCTGGCGCTAGCCCAACACTGAACATCACCCAGTCAACACCATCCCAACTGTCAAGCATGGTGGTGGCAGCATCATGTTATGAGAATGCTTCTCTTCAGCAGGGACTGGGAAGCTTGTCAGGATAGAGGGGATAATGGATGGTGCAAAGTACTGGCGAATCCTTGAGGAAAACCTGTTTGAGTCAGCCAAAACTCTGAAACGGGGCAAGAAATTCACATTTCAGTAGGACAATGACCCGAAGCACAAAGCCAAAGCCGCACTGGAGTGGTTGAACAAGAAGAGAATTAATGTTCTTGAGTGGTCCAGTCAAAGTCCTGACTTGAATCCAATCGAAAATTTATGGCGAGACTTAAAGATTGCAGTCCATCGACGATCCCCAACAAACTTATCAGAACTGGAACAATTTTCCCATGAAGAATGGGCAAAAATTTTACCATCCTACTGTGCAAAGCTAGTAGAGACCTGTCCAAAAAGACTCATAGCAGTAATTGCTGCAAAATGTGCTTCTACCAAGTACTGACTTAAGGGGCTGAATACTTATGCAATCAGTAAATTTCATTTCGTACATTTTCTTTGCAAGTTTTAACCTCCTCCTCATATAACAGTGTTCAGTTTAACCACTACAGCTTTGAATAAAAAAAAGTTTGTTTAAAAAACTGTTTACACCTGTGACCGGGTCTTACGTCACTTGCGTGGATAGCCGCTGTGTTTAGCAAAACAGAGAGACAACTGGGGGTGGATTTGAAACGCCGGCACAGGCGCGCAGGATTTATTAATGGAAACAGAAATGAAAGTAAAGGTGGTCATGTGACGTTACCAGCGATGGTAACGCACAGAGGACACATACAGCAAGCTGTACAAAAGGCAAAATAAAACACAGTACAAAAACTACAAATAAAAGGTGCCCCAGAGGGCGAGCGCTAGCCTTAAAATGAGGCGTCCCGCTCCAGGAACCGGCTACACTACGTAACCCTCGCTATACATCACATGGGATCACAATCCCCTAACTAACCTACTCATGAGCCGGTATTCATACAACGACTCCTGCTGCTTCATACGGCCTTGGCTGGGCATTGCCTTCACAAGCACCGCTTGCAGTCTCAGGGTTGCGTAGCTGTCATTCCTGCAGCGCGGACCCTCTCCTCCCGAGTATACGCCGCTCCCCTCTGGCATGGCGTTACAGTCACCTCGAACCATCTCCCACGGATGCTTTTGAACTGACAGACACTCGATCAAGACCCGCCCACCTGCTGATTGAGGTCCAGCACAGCCAGTCACTTACTGCCCTTCCCCTCAACCAAGCCTAGCAGGCAGCAAGTCTCAATCAAGCGCCCATCTGTAAAACAATAATTCAATTAAACAAATCAACTCCAAAATGACATACAATAAACCCATTTCCCCATACAAATGATATCAACACACGTGCAGGGCAATCGCCCTGCTACAACACCTTATTTGTAATTCCAAAAAATGTGACTATTGGTAGGGGGTGAATACTTCTATAAAAAAACACTGTAAGTGTCAATAGCAAGCACATTGAAACATTCAACAGTCTTGAACAAATAAGACTACGCGGTGATCTAATTCAAGCATTCAGAATCCTAAAAGGTATAGACAATGTTGACCCAGGGGACTTTTTTGACCTGAAAAAAGAAACAAGGACCAGGGGTCACAAATGGAGATTAGATAAAGGGGCATTCAGAACAGAAAATAGGAGGCACTTTTTTACACAGATAATTGTGAGGGTATGGAACCAACTCCCCAGTAATGTTGTTGAAGCTGACACCCTGGGATCCTTCAAGAAGCTGCTTGATGAGATTCTGGGATCAATATGTTACTAACAACCAAACAAGCAAAATGGGCTGAATGGCCTCCTCTGTAAACTTTCTTATGTTCTTATGTTCTTATTGTTTCAAACTAAATAAACCTGACCAAGTCCATTTGAAATGGACCCAGTGTGAATGCAGCTTAGTTGCCTATTATTTCTACTTCAAAAGCAATTCTAAATCAGGACCATATTTTGTAGCAATTGTAGGAGTGTAGGCTCACAACTAGTATTGTATTTTTCTTGTTGAATAGCATTTGAGCTTACATTCATGAGACACTGAGGAAAAGTGGGTTATAGTGCGTAGGTGTAGAGGTGATGCAGTGCTCCAAACAATGACAAACACAATTCTGGTGATATGATGGTTCTTTTATTTATAATCCAAGGGTCGAAACTGACCAACAGAAAAACAATAATGAAACAAAGGCAGTACTCAATGCTTGGTACAGCTCTGTATAAATAATACAGGGGGAAGTCCCGAATGAATAAACAAATCCACAAACAAATAAACAAACACAGACAAAACATACACGGTCACCAGTCCTGTAGTGAGTGCAGTAGTGCAAGTGGTGAATTGTAACTATAGTGCTTTAGCGCAGTGATGTTCCGAGTGGGTGCTGGCCTCTGATGATGGCTCAGGAACTTTGTGTTTAACCGTCTAACAAACAAACAAGCAACAGTTAGACAAACAAAGACAAAAACACTCACAGTACATTTAACATGGGTCCTTCCGATCTTCAAATGCATTTACCCAAGTGAAAGAACCGATTACGATTCTCCGTCTCCTTTTTATGCTGTCACACATGACCCCTTGGTAAATGAGTTCAACCACTTCTCCAATCTGTGGCTGCCACATCGTTTACCTTCCGGGTCAATGCGTTCTTGCAATGGAGCCTCACCTTCATCCAGACTGGCTGACTTCCCGACCCAGGGAAAGAACTGTCGGACCAGCCCGTCAAAAGAACTCGGTTCTCGCTGCTTAGCGCCCTTACAGGTCAGGAGGGAGATTTACAATCAAGCGTCAATGTATTTCTGTCACAGACACACAGCACATATAACCAATCATTGAATTTTGTAGGATTGTACGACTTGTGCTTAGCCATTTTAATGGGTTTTCATGAGAAGTTAAAAATTTCTATACTGTATGAATACTATGTCCTTATGTATATTCAACAACTACAGTTGCAAGAATAATATAGGGAGGTTTTTTAATAATACTATTTAAATATGTAAGGTACGTTTTACAAGAAGAGAGACTATTTTACGAAAACAGTTTCTCACAGTATTATGTGCAGCATCTCAGACGTATTGCCCACTAACTTTTAGAAGTTGAATGGAAATGGGTTCAAAATATTGGGAGTATTTTTTTATCCATGTGTTATTCCACTTATAAACGTTTCCCACAGTAAAAGCATAGCAAAGTGTAATAAAGCATAATGAATGCATGGTAAAACATTGGTAAGCATCATTAAACATATCAAAAAACATAGCAAACCCTGGTAAACTGTGGTAAATGTGTAGTAAACTCATTGGAAATTGCACATTTCCTGTGGTAAACTAGTATAAGGGTTATGTTATTTGGTTTCCAATTCTTGTCTTGTTTCTGTTTTTTATCAAATCATCGAGATATATTTTTTAAAAGCTGGCCAAGCCTTGATGCTGAAGACCATTTCATGTTCATAGTTCATTATCCCACAAGAGATTTTTTTTTATCATCAATGTGAGACTAAAGGTTAGAATAAGAGACTAACTTTCTTATTAGTTCCACTTTCAACACTATTGATGATCAATACTGTCAACGCTATCACTATTGATGCACTGATTGAGTTAATAGCTACTGTTAACGAGATGCATTGAGTCTGGTAGGTTATTTTCATTAGATTGAAATATTAAACAACACAGGTGACATTAATAAAGATATTATTATTATTATTATTATTATTATTAAGAAGAAGAAGAAGAAGAAGAAGAAGAAGAAGAAGAAGAAGAAGAAGAAGAAGAAGAAGAAGAAGAAGAAGAAGAACCCACCCATTTTTAAAAGTGACCTTTGAGATTCAATACTACTGAAATTTAATACAATTATGGCATTGTTCTTTGCAGGTCAGACTAAAAATCAAGTAAGTCTCTTACTGATTACATTGATGACATAAAGAGACCTTGTTGTATATGAGCTAATGCATACAGTATTGAAATGGTCTTTAACAGCAAGGCTTTTGGCTATGAACCTTACAGAGCCTAAACTTAAAAATAATGATGTGGTGAAATACAGAAACAAGGGAATTACACAATGGTATGAAAATAATAAATGTGTTTACACCCTTTCCATTCTGCCTTTCATTTAAAAAATTGGATTAATTTGTCATGGCGGGTCGGACTTCCTATACTTCCATACGGTCTGAGCAAGTAGATTTGATTCTTCCTTCAGACTTGAGCAGGATGGTTAATGTTTTATGTGTGTGTGTGTGTGTGTGTGTGTGTGTGTGTGTGTTACTACTACTCCACTAACTGGTTAGTGCTCTGGACTCTTGACCGGAGGGTCGTGGGTTCAATTCCTGGTGGGGACACTGCTGTTGTGCCCTTGAGCAAGGTACTTTACCTAGATTGCTCCAGTAAAAACCCAACTGTATAAAATGGGTAATTGTATGTAAAAATTGTGATATCTTGTAACAATTGTAAGTCGCCCTGGATAAGGGTGTCTGCTAAGAAATAAATAATAATAATATTTCAGGATGGGCAAGTGAAATGTTCCATTATTTATCTATGGCTTTATACTAGTTAATTGAGTTCACACATTATTTAATTGTATCTAAATGTATCTTTGCACAGGGGCTTGAGGCTATTTATTTATTTTTCCATCTAAGCCTTTCTCATTTGAATTTTCTTGTGCTTGTAGAAAATGCAATACTCTTACTCCTTTAATAAGATTTGTGTGAATCCCAAAGCAAAGATTCAGATAGTGCCGAAGGTGCACTGAGCTTGAGAAAGATTGTAATTTCCTTTTTTATTAATCTCATATGAAAAGAATTTGTCTTGTGAAATGTAATAATTACATTTCCACCTTGGGGATTGTAATATATTCTGGGGATAAGGTTAGGGGAAAATGAAACAAGGAATTGATAATATGTAACCCTGTCCTTATATGACATACAATAAGAGATGCCTGCTGTATCCACCCCATTACATGAGATTCAATTAGATTTCTTGTATTATCTTGATGTTTTTTAACAGACCATACCAGCTTTTTCACTTCATCTCTCACTCTCCAGCTGCAGTATCTACTCAATGCCTGAGTCACCATTGTTCTCAATGAATGTATCTGGATCTTGCATCAGGGCACTGTCATCGTCATAGAGAAACTTAATGGTTGACACCGTGCAAAATGCTATTTTTATAGAGTAATTAACACATATATGGGTCTATTCATAAAGGGTTAACGCCTGTAGAAATGAGAAAATAGGAGTACACGATCGGATTTCGTCCATAGCCGCCTATTTAATGGCAGTTGCTATTCATAAGAGATAATTTAGATGCGTAGACCCAACGATTTTCGTCTATGAAGGCACGTTTTTAACAAATTGTGAGAAAAGTTAACGATTACCTCATTAGCATGAAGTTTTCATTGGTCCTGAGCATCAACCTGCTATTCATACGATATGTTATGATAACTAGGAGTTATTGAACACTTTCTAAAGTCAAGTCTGAACTAAAGACAACCTCGGCAGACTGTTTTTTTAAAGACTTATTTTATTACGACACTTGCTCTGTTATACAATTTGACATACCCGTGATTAACACTGCCTATTTTGAAAAAAAAAAGAAAAATCTGTTGCTTTATATGACGGAACATGTTTAATAAAAATATATACTCACAGAAGAACGTATTCTCTGACATTTTGAAACAGCGCTGTGAAGCGGAGAGCAAGTGAGACTGACATTAGACAGTTATTTTATTATTATTATTTCTTTGCCATGATCTGCGGCTGACAGCGGTCCTTTTCTTTTTATTTATTTTACCTGTGTTCACAATAAGCAGTTTGGACGAATACTGCCTGTGTGAACCTTTTCATGGAGCCTTACAATATACAGCATACCAGTGTACAGTGTGGAATATTCCAGTTGTACTGCAGGGGTAACTGCACATGCTGTGTGCAAATGGAAACAGCATTGGAGAGTAGGTGCTGCAGGGAAATTGAAGTGGTGTGGCAGAAGGTGTCAGATCAGCTGCCACCCAATGAATATACTTGCATAACCAATCACCCAGGATTCCAATCTGCTTGTCTCGACATCTGGGTGTTAGAGATTGCCTATTATCATTCTAGGCAGCATCATAGGCAAATGAATAAACCTTACCACAAGCGAGTATAATGTTTAAAACATAAATGTAATGTATATTCATTGTGTTGCACCTGATCTAACACCTTCTGATATCAAAACTACATTGCACTTTACTTTTTAAATGGGTAAGGTAACTGCACACAAAAACTAGGGGTCCGTGTGAAGACTCCAGTGGCTTAATAAATTCGACCTGGTCAATTTTATCCTATTCAATATCTATCTTTGCAGGATTGTTATTATTTTTAACTAAACTGTAAACGTAGTTAGCTTGTCCACAGTACTACTGCATTCTATAGACAAGAACAACTTGAAATTGTGCCGTTACTTACCAATCATTACTGCCAAGTCTGTGTGCTGGTGGTGGTTGACTTACACTGGCACATTATCGCATACGTTAGCCAACAGCCTCCGTAATTGCAGGACAAGTTAAGACAGAACAAGGTTTTATTGTCATTAAGCAGAAAGGGTAAATTGCGCGCTAAACATTTGCTAAATTGATATTATTAAATAATTACTGCGAGGCATTGTGATAATACAACAGTCCTTCATGAAAAAAACATACATATTATATTGTATTGTACTGATCTCAGTTAACGCAGGCGGGCGCATCACACAGGGCGAGGCAATCCACACACAGGCGGAGGGCCGGCACGAACCTGGGACCTCTTGCACTAAAGCATAGCGCTGATACCGCTGTACAAAAGAGCCGGCTCCGTTGCAAGGAGCGTATATCGGGCTTATGTCTTCGTGTGCGATTACATCACCTACCAGCTCTGCTGCTGCCTTCCCCCTTGCAAGCTACAATATATTAATTAATTATGTCTTATGGTTTCTTTGTTTTTTGCAGTTACCCATATATTATATTAATATTGTTTAGAGTATAAGCTGTGAATAACATTTTGTAATTTATTATTGTGAAATTATATTATTGTGACTTTTCCTTCAGAAGACGCTCGATACACAGGATTTCAGCTGTCACGGTCGGACAGTGCAGTTAATTAATAGAATTGAAATATAATCAGTAGAACTATAATTTTCATGAACTTTTCATAATGTCTATTCAGGTTTTGTAAATGCAATCATAAATAGAACATAATGTAACTTACAGGATATGTTTTGTAATTATGCCCCAATTTTATTTTGTTTATTTGTTTTATTAAGTGCTTTAATTTTTACCATACACAACTTTTAAAACATTTATTTATCAGATTCATATGTTTTTCTTCAAATCCTCAGCTTCAAGCAGTTTTAAATAAGAACAACATGTTTCATCAGTGTAATACAGAAAGAACAAAGAACACAAGACTTACATTTAGTAACGCACGAAAATTCACTTGCCATGTAGCGAAAGTAGTACAGCAGTCGTACCTGTCTGAAATTATTTGACCTGTACCTGCAAGCAGTCGTTAATGTCGCCCTGTTAGCAAAACGCACTTAACAGAGGATGTGATCAACCATTACAGCAATACACGTTTCGTAGCATCATCTCATCCTAAAATGTGGTTATCCAACAAGCAGGAAGGCAACCGATTCTACTCTTGTACGAGCTCCAAGAACCATCCAGGGGTCAGGTGTGCTGTAAGGGGTGATCACATTCTTTATTAGGTGCGTTTTGCTAAGTAAATTTAATGACAAGATATTTTATAGGGATTTGTTTGGGACCCAAAAATCAGGCCTAAATACAAGTTATACAGGACTAAATTGCTTCTGTAGCAAATCGCGTAATATGCTGGTTCACAGCCACCTGCACATCAGGATGTTCCAACTGTGCTGCTAGTGGGGCGGGTGTGTTGTCTCTCAGACCACTGATGGCATCCCTGAGAGCTGCAGGATTAATTGCATATTCTGCCACCAACTTGTCCAGTAACTGTGCAGTGTAATCTGTAAAATAAAATGTATACAGCTCTTTATCAATACCATACTTTATTTTGTGCAGTAGGTATTACATAAATGCTTGTTTTGTTTATTAGACTACAGTATTTGTTAGCCTATTTGTTTTTCTATGGGTCTCTCGTTATATCGCGGCCCTTGATATATAGCAGATTTACACTGGACCCTGACACCCGTGATATATTGAGTGGGTGGTGTATTTAACACTGTAATATTTAACTATTACTTAATTAGATGAGTTATACAATTTAAACATTTTTTTATAATTCCAAGATCCTTACATAGTTAGATCACCTGCATCCGAACCAGACAACAGAGAGATATGTGGGCAATTCTATCAAAACCCTGCCAAAGTTATTAAAGTGCAAAGTTAGAGGCTTGACATTGAGTACCCAACTAAACCCTAACTATAGTTGCGCTACTGCGCCACTATAATATTTTTTTTTTATTTTAGATTTCTGTATATTATCACTAGAAGTGGACTGATGAAAAATGGAGACTGACTTTTCAGTGTGTACAAAGAGGCCACGACGAGATACCGTTATGCAAAATGCCGCATTTGTCAGCAGGGCATGCAAATTGGTTCATTGCAGAGATTAACTGAGCAGGGATATCTGGCAATGTTACATGCTATTCAAAACTGGCATGAAGATGTCTCTATTCAACTTAATGATGAGGTGATTTCAAAAGATGAATTCAGTGTGGAAAAAAGCTGGGAGATGAAATCATGATACATAAATTACAAAGTTATGATAACCAGTGCATTGATATGATAGCAAATGATTTTCAGTACCATCATTCTTGTCTGAGTGCTTACATGGTAAAAAATGTGTCTAAAATCAGTGCTGAAAATCTGTATGATAATGGTTTTTCTTGGCTCATCTCCCAGATTGATGGGCCATTGTGTCTTTTATATCACAAAAATTCTTACAGGTCATCTAGTCTGAAAGAACACCTTCAGAATTACTATCAAGGCTCTGTTGGGTGTAGAGCAATAGTAAAAAAGGAACATCAAGCCTCTTGTTTTCATCATACCTCAGTATTGGCAGGTTGATTTATGAAGTGCAAAAGCTGAAGAAAAATCTATACGAGTCTGACTACTGTGAAGAAAGTGAGGGAGAAATGCCTAGTGACACTCCAGCACAACTTAAGGCCATGGTCTATCACTCAGCAAAGAGCATTAGGTCAGAATTAAAAGGAGGCTGTGTGGTCCAGTGGTTAAAGAAAAGGGCTTGTAACCAGGAGGTCCCGGGTTCAAATCCCACCTCAGCCACTGACTCATTGTGTGACCCTGAGCAAGTCACTTAACCTCCTTGTGCTCCGTCTTTCGGGTGAGATGTAATTGCAAGTAATTGCAAGTGACTCTGCAGCTGATTCATAGTTCACACACCCTAGTCTCTGTAAGTCGCCTTGGATAAAGGCGTCTGCTAAATAAACAAATAATAAAAGAACTTCATAAAACTGGCATGCAACAGAAACCGCCCATTAGAAAGGACAGATTTCAGCGCAACACATCTGATCTACTCAGCCCAGCTGATGCTTCTCCTTCCTGTAGTGGAAATGGACACGATTCACCTTCTGAGTATTATGAACATGTGGAAGCTAAAAATCAACCTCAACCACAGGTCACAACAGAGAGGGCTCAGTCTCAGATTTTCACAATGGGTATTTCTTATGTAGCTACATCTCAACATGTGAGCAACAATCTCTACAATCATGTGGCATGGTTGCTGAGGATGTATCTTGCAGGATGTATCTCCAGGTGTTGGTGAAGATGGAAGAGTCAAACTAAATCCCAAACAGCATGAACAGGTTCTTAATCTTCCTCAAGATATCTGTGCAGCTGTTTCATGTATCCCAACTCCTAAGCATGCAGGTATTGCACTTCATATACTAAAAACAACTAGGAGTAAGGAAACAATCACACTCCTGAATAGATTTGGCAACAGCACTAGTTATCAAGATGTACAGAGATATGTAACAACAGTGGCAAATGAGACATGGTTGATGACCACGTCTCTCAGGATGGGTTCTTTATACAAAAAAATGTAAAGCCAGGTAGATTTACGCACTGTGCCACTTAGATTTTCATGAGTGCACAAGAGATGGCAGATCAATGCATGGTACTACATATAACCTATCAGTACTTGAACAAAGATGAAGAGATGCCATCTGTGGCTAGCATACCTCTGCTCATAAATCTAAAAGCATTTTAGACTGCAACAGCCACTTGATCACCAAAAGAGTCGATCACTGGCTGATGTAGCAACAGAGGCTAAGCAGTCCGAGAAAACATGTGAGTAACTGGATCATCTCAGCTGTCTATGGAACCTGGTGCAGATCTGTCCCGCCCTTCTTCTGGATGTAACAGAATGTGAATTCATGGTTCCTACCTAGAGTGCATTTCAGGATTTCCTGATCTTGCAGGATATTCAAGCGACTGAGATAGGATATGGACCTTTCTTCCTGCAGTCACTTGCCAATCCTGCTGTTGTTGAAAGGTCTATTCAGTATTGCATTAATGTCACCAGAAAAATGGTCTAAGAATTCTGATCAGGCATTTTCCTTGGTTTACAAAAAAAGAAACCAGAGTACAACAAGTATAACAAAGTGATACTTCGTATGGGTGGCTTTCATATTGTCCTAAACTTTATGGGTGCCATTGGATACTTTATGAGCAAAACTGGAATTGAAGACATACTTGTGGAAGGTGATGTTTGTTTACCTGGAACAGGAAATAAGATCATGGAAGGCAGAGATTACTATACCATGCTGAGGGCACATAGCTTGGTTCATAGTGCTATGTTTGCATTACATTGAGAATCCTTTGAGAAGTGGTTGGCAAGTGAAGCAGACAAAGACCTTGAATGTTTGTCATTACTTTCTCAGAGCATCCTTCAGCTCACAGAGGCCATGTCAGAAAAGGATACAGAGAAGGCATCAAATGCATGCTCAAGTGCATCAGAGCCTCTGAAGAAAATACAGACTTATGGTCAAGTTTGATGAATTGTGTTACACATCTCTGCAGTGGACATGATTATTATTTGTTTATTTAGCAGACGCCAGTTTTATGAAGTTCTTTTATTATTTGTTTATTTAGCAGACGCCTTTATCCAAGGCGACTTACAGAGACTAGGGTGTGTGAACTATGAATCAGCTGCAGAGTCACTTGCAATTACTTGCAATTACATCTCACCCGAAAGACGGAGCACAAGGAGGTTAAGTGACTTGCTCAGGGTCACACAATGAGTCAGTGGCTGAGGTGGGATTTGAACCCGGGACCTCCTGGTTACAAGCCCTTTTCTTTAAATAATGTGATATCTGTATAATGTGAAATAATGTATAATGTGATATGTTGTAACAATTGTAAGTCGCCCTGGATAAGGGCGTCTGCTAAGAAATAAATAATAATAATAATAATAACAAGAAACATACTTGTAATGCCTAGTTGCCACCAGGTATGGAAGCATTTTCTGAACTTCAGCTAGGTGTTCCTCCTAAAGGCCAGCTCATTCAGCATGAATGTACCATTTCAGGATCATTATCATGTCCACTGCAGAGATGTGTAACACACTGGCTCCCGATCACCGCTCGCATCCAGTTCAAGACTCTTGTACTAGCCTACAGATGCCTTGATCAGACTGCACCCAGCTACCTCCAGACCCTCATCTCTCCCTACACCCCCACTCGACCTCTCCGCTCCGCCTGCACTAGAAGACTGGCTCTACCTCCGCTACGCTCCCCTGCCTCCCGAGCCCGCTCCTTCTCCACCCTTGCTCCGCAGTGGTGGAACGACCTTCCTACAGATGTCAGGACTGCCCAGTCCCTGACCACATTCCGGCGCCTCCTTAAGACTCACCTCTTCAAACAGCACCTGTAGAACTCCTCTGTTGTATCCTGGGACACTATCACCCTTCATTTAAATATGCTTTATTTTGCTCTTATCTGCCCCCTATTTTACTGCATTTAATCCTGTACCTCAGAATATTGTAATCTGCCAAGTGTTTAATCTGTAGTATTTTGTACTTAATCATATCCTGATGTAACTATCACTACTTAATCATATCCTGATGTAACTTTCACTATTATCTGCTGTATTATTGAATTGTGGTTTGTCACACTTGAGAATTATTGTATTTCTTGTTCTTATTGTATGACTTATATTGTAACACTTGAATGTATTTGTATTTGCTTGCGATTGTAAGTCGCCCTGGATAAGGGCGTCTGCTAAGAAATAAATAATAATAATAATAATAATAATACAATTACCCATTTATATAGTTGGGTTTTTACTGGAGCAATCTAGGTAAAGTACCTTGCTCAAGGGTACAACAGCAGTGTCCCCCACTGGGGATTGAACCCACAACCCTCCGGTCAAGAGTCCAGAGCCCTAACCACTACTCCACACTGCTGCCCTGTATTCCCCATTACCTGTCTGCTATAAGATAACTGTCTTCAGTGGCCCCTGATGTTGCCTGTGCTTTCAGAGACAGACCCTTCACTGTGCGAACAACATCTGGAAAGTTTAATGGAGTCTGATATGGCCCTTGAGAAGACATACAACTGCGATGCCAAGACCCAACTCTTTCATGGTGTAAGCCTGCAGCCTGCTGCTATAGATGAGTACTGTGTGAGCCTTACCAGTACTGACAGCAGTCTCTTAGCAGACAAAAGCAATGGCACACCTGGGCCAGTATGATCAGAAACACCATGAAGACTCAGAATGCCAAGCAAAGAAAAACAGAGACACCATCAGTAAAATACAAGATGTGGCTCATGGGAAATGGAGTGGCTGAACATCTCTATTGGCCCCTATATATATTGTGCACTATTTTTGTGATTTATTTTGTATTATTATTATTATTATTATTATTATTATTAATAATAATATAGTGTTTTGTGCAGACGGCGAAAGCCGATATTATTTGTTATTGTTTTATATACTGTATATATTTTAAAAACCTTGTGAGGATGCGTGACTGATCAGCTAGTGATTTCACTAGCTGACAGTCACACATCCTTAAACTCGTGCAGACTATGGCCGAGGGGTAATAGGATAATTAATTAATAGCTAGTTAACACCTCGGCCAGAATATAAAAGCCTGCAGCTGTCTGCGCTCAGGGGAGCGTGTCAGAGGAGAGACGCAAGTCTGTGGGAGAAAATAAATAAACAATTGCTACGTATGCTGGTTTTGCAACCAGCATACTACTTGTTTAGTGTTTCTGTTTGTTTGGTCAATGTGCCTTTTGTTTTGTGTTTGTTTAAATCCTTTGTTTTTGTTATTATTTAATAAACGAGCTGAGCGCCGTTGCGCTTCAGTTTTGCCCCGCCATTACTTGGTTTGGTTTTGTGTTCCTGGTCCATGACGTCACCACACCTGTGCACAACGACCATCCTGTCACACCTTGTGAAAGCCAAAGAGAAGGGACTTGTAGCTTTAGTTTATATACAAAAGAATGGCACTGAAACAGTAGAAGTTGTGAAGTTTCAAACATTTACAAACCCTAAAAAGACGACTTCTGCTACACAGAAAACTAAATCCATGTATGGTGAAGACAGCGTAGTTGTCAGAAGCCTGTACTTTGCACAAGACCTGGATGAAGAGAAAAAGTTGTCTATTTTTAGCCATGAATGGGCAAATTATCCCTCCTCTTTATTTGAACCTGACCTAGACCTTTAAGCAAGGCTATGTATGCGGAAAGGTAACAAATCAGATTACTTGGTTGCTCTTAAGAAGCACTTGGGAGAATCCTGGAGACAGTACGATCAATTACCAGATTCAGAAGAAAAAACATTACTGGTTGAAGATGCAATGTCTTTTCTGCATCATTACCAACACTTTGACAGCATCACATTCAATGACTTGCAGGGTGAGTATCGAAAGAAAATACTCCACCTTAAGCCCAAACTGTGTGACTCCATCAATTTAGTTGGAGATAGAAACAATGTTAGCCCAGCAGAAAGTCTGAAAAGTGAAGAGAGCGAGAAAGGAGAAAAAAGACACAAGAAAAGAGTAAATAGTATGAGCAATGGGATTCTCTTGCCATTCCTGAATGGAATACCTGGTCAGTCCAGCATATGAAACTACCTCAAGGATTTCAATTAATACGTGGGGGCATTTTCAGTGATCCTGGATATGCAGTTCAGCTTACTTCAGAGCAAGTCATGCAAGTTCCAGAGCTTCTTATGAGAAGCATGAAGAAGCAGACACAAGGTTATTCTCTCACATTGTATACTGTGTCCAAAATCTAGGTTACAAGTGAGTTGTAGTTCAAGCTACTGACACTGATGTCATCCTTATGTGCATCTACTACAGCACACACATGCCAGGCCTGAAGCAATTAGGGGTACAGAAGATGGACTCATTTCATACCATGTTATGACATTGCAGTGGTTCTTGCCAGAAAATGCATCATGAATGCTTTTCTTATTACCTCCATTCTCCTCAGTGCCTACATTTTAAGTGGTTGTGATACTGTAAGCTATCCCTACAGGAGGGGGAAGAAGCAAGCTCTGAGAATTGCTCTTAAAGATGCTGTGAATCTCATTGCTAGGTGTGGTGAACCAGATGAAAGTCTGCATGTTTTGGAAAAATGATTACAACTGCAAGACATTTCTTTGTAGCACAGTATGACAGGAGTGATTTTGATGGTACTCTAGATGCTCTCCGTGGTCACATATTTGCAACCACAAGAGGAGACCTGAGGAGCCTACCCCCAACAGAGGATGCTTT
>NC_081189.1:86018056-86088056 GCF_902713425.1 Acipenser ruthenus
AACACAGCAGCAGCATTAATATATGGCATGGCATGGTTTAAAAAAAAAAAAAAAAAAAACTTTGTCCTTATGGTTTTGCAGTTTAATAAATATCTGTACTTTTGGATCTTACTTTAGTTATATTTGAAGAACATGGACATTTATAAATTCATTTCAAATATATACATCAATATACTTTTTTGTTGAAATAAACATGGCTTAAATGCTATCACGAGCAAATAATATAACATATTTTAATCTTTATGTTAGAATGAATTGTCAAATCACCACCTGACATGATGTAGAGTTATTCACCTAAAATACTATACACATATAGGAACACTAGGCCCTTTTCAATAATCATTAATTCATTTGTGTTTTTTTTTTTTTAATTTTAATTAAAGATTTTATGTTTGAGAAACTGCCCAAGAATGTTGTTAAAGAATATAGAAACAATTTAATAAATATCAAACCTGATTTCATTATTCAAAACAGACCTAATATTACTTTCCTGGAAAATAAACACTCTTGGCTTCTATGTACACAAAACAAGCTTCCATAAACAACTTTTTCATAAATAAGATTTTGCATATGAAAGTGCAGAGTGCTCAATGTAGTAGGTAGCAGCTACTACTTTGTTGTACATTGAAACATTGGAAATATATTTAAAATTCAACTGGAAAGACAAAAGTGCCCTCCTCCCTTTAAGTGCCATTTTCTTCTTGAGCTTCAGTGCCACTAGAGGACGCTATTGTGCTATAACTTACAGTAAGATTTATTTGGTTTCATTACTGTGGAGACAGTACCCTATTTTGCCTACTATCCAACACACTTGCTGTTTAATAAAAATGTACAGAACTAAATCTGATTTTAAATAATGCACTTTTAGAAAAGGTCTTTAAGTATTTTCTAATAAAATAGAATTACCATATTTAAAAAAAAAAAAAAAAAAATCTATTTTATCTTGTCTAGTACACAAGATGTGCATCAGATTTTTATATTGGGTGTGCGCCATACACTGGTGCGATATTATGAAAATCACGGTATGCAATAGTATCTGACACACCAGGCTTCTGGGAAGTGTGTAGCTGAGTGATTCTGACAGCATCTAGTGAACATGGATTAATGCTAACTACTCACAGGTGTGGTCACATATATGAGATCATTACTTTTTTTTTCTCTTACTGTTTCTTGTGGGACAATATTTTATAGACACAATACAGTACGAATGTTAGACTTAACAGGAGGAAGTGTGTGCAAAATAATGTTTTGAACAGGTGACAAATACTACTGCCACAAAAGGGCATAGACCACCAGCAATTATCCTTATAGGGACATTCCATGCTAATGGGGTACATTCTGCCCTAATGATACAATGGATAAAAATGTGTTTTAATATATAGATGTCCCTGTATAAAGAAATGTACACATATATTGTTAAACCTTACAGATTAATTAAAATTGTATTACAAAAAAATATAATCTAAAAGTATGTCCAGCATTTTTCAGTTTATAACATTGTACAAAATCCTCTTTCTCTTGATGAATAATGATTTATATTCAATACCACTATTGTCTCTCATATCTCGTCCCCTCTTCTCTCGTCTATCTCTGCCATTCGCCTTCTCCTTAAGGGGATGATGAACAGTTCCCCTCCTCCTTCTTCCTGTTTCCTCATCACTACTGACATTTTCTTGCATATAATCTCAATCCTCCGTCAAGGCTGTTTTTCTCCTTTTGATAATAGTCATTGAATCTCTTTGTCTTTCTGCCACCTTTGGTTTTCTCTCCTGTTCCGAATTTGCTGTCCCCCCTCCTTTCAGTTTTCCATCCCTGGGCTTTTGCTCCTGCAACCTCTCTCTAATCCCCGATTCACGCTATATTCTCCTTTGTATCTCCAAAACAGACCAGCTCCATAAGGGTCAATTCATGTTCCTCTGTAAACCCAACTCTCCTATTTGTCCTTATTCCTCCCTATCTCGCTATCTTTCCTGCTGCAACTCCTCCAACCCTTCTGATTCCAACACATCCTTATCAAAAAAAGAACAAGGTGCTGTTCTTCAACTGCCAATGAATCTTACATTTGTTCTTCACTTCCTAATATTTTTTCATCCCAACAGAATATTGCTAGTATGCCCGGAGTTGGGGACATCTCTCTGCCAGGACCACCAGAGGTATCCTCCCAATCAAGGGGGGAGGGGGTCTCCCTGAGCCAGGGGGCAACCCTGCATTTTTCTCAAATCTCAGTTTTCTATCACTCATTCCCCTACATGCTCTCCAGCCTTGGAGCACTGAACGGTTTGGTCTCACCTGAGAGGGCGGTTCTACCTGAGTCTGAGGTAAACCCTGTATTCTTTACTAACAACTTGCTTTCATCTATGCCAGTGTTCCTCTGTTACCCTTTGTATGTTCATTTCCTTCTCTTTCAGAATTCCTGTCGCCCACCATGGCTCTGTCTAGGTCTGGCCGTGCCGATCTCCCGAAGCTTAGGCATTCCTTGTTAGTAGGTTGACTTCTAGTCTTCTCAAATGTATCATCTATCACGCTCTTCATTTTCCCCTTGAGGGAAGTAATGCTTGATTCCCAGCCTTGGAGGCCGAGGGGAAAGCATGTCATCTTCCTAGTCACAAGCACATCATTCCTATTTCAAGTCCCAGAGCTTACTCCTCGCAGCCCTTGCTGGATAAATGCAGTTATCATTAATATCAATCTTAATAATACATGTCTTAGTTTATATTACTTTATGGAGGGTTTTATTTGTAACTGTGTCTGTCTCCTGTTACATACATTACAAGGACTGCAAGAACTACCAGCTCAAAATAACCAGCATCAGTTAGAACTAGACTTTAAACAAACCGTCTAAAGATTTGAGTTCATCAATTTTATGGATTAATAGCCAATATACAGTAACAAATATTGCAAATAGGTATAATAAATATGTAATTAACAAAACATCTAATTGACGTTATTGAGGTCCCAATACTTTTCAAATATGTATTGTAATGTAGCCGATGCATTTCTTATTTACCTGCCCTGAATCAAAATTAAAATAATTAGTTGAACCCATATTTATAAAACAAACAAAAAAAAAATTATATTTCAAATTTTGGATTTTTTCTGTCCATGTTACATACGTTTTTATAAAATGATCATGGCATTCGTTTTTGATTTTTTGATTTCCGTTTTTTTGGTCTTATCCCACATTTTGTACTCCATTACCAGGAAACTGAAAGGGACTTATTGAGTAGTCTAAATTGGGAGCTGGTCACAGCATAAAGAGCAAGCGTCCTATCTTTAGATAGCTGACCATTCTTAGAACTTTTTAGTTTGCTTTTTTTTTTTTTTTTTTTTTTTGTCATGCTGGAACAATTTCCATCTGAGTAATTACTGGACCAGGTTGCATTACATTCCTTCTATATAGCCAGAAGCAGATACTCTCATTAACAAACAAAATGATTGTTTGGGTCTCTAGAAAAAAAGAGGGATATTTCAGAACAGTGATCTTGTATTTTCTTGTCATCTGATCTTTATTAGTTTTTAAAATTCTACAGACAGGAGTTAATGATTTCTGTCACTTACAAACATAACTTGTGCTTGCTCTATAGTATCTTACAATACCCATTCGAGGAGGACAATGCCATCAACCATCAAAACAAGAACAAGGTAATTAACCATTTCTTAAGACAATTTTCAAGAATATTACATAGTTTTAAATATATTTTCTTATATATATATATATATATATATTCATATATATTTTTTTTCATATATATATTAGTAGAGAGTCAATTATCCAAACTATTTGGGACCGATACTAGTTTGCATAATCAAGTTGTATGGATAATCGAACAGGTATTAACAATTACTGTACCTTTAATAATGCATAAAGTTAACACACACACACAAGTAGTTAGCACACAAGTACCTACTGATGATATATAGCTAGTAACCTATTCTATCATATTAAGCATACACAATTATAAAGCTTTACAAATCATTAAATGAATGCAATTCAGCATAACTTAAACACCTATAGTTAACGTAGTGAAATACTGTAATTAAACGTACCATATACCAATCAAAGAATACAATTCAGTACAACTTTGACACATTACAGAACTTTAGGAATTAAACTTCAACAATTCTGTAAAATGTTTCTATGCTTTGATACTTGCTGTTAAGGCATTGTAATAACATGCAATTGAAATGAATACAATAAAAGTTCTTAACTGCTCAATAACAGACACAATCTCCAGCCCTTACTGATGAAACAGATGAAAAATCAAGAACAAGGTGACTCTTAATTTGCTTAACTGCAACAATTTAAAGCACACAATGCTCCATCTAATGTTTTGGTGGTCTGAATAATTCTGCAGCTTTCATTTGCCTCAGTCTGCTTGTCCTTTTTTGGCAGCTAAATCTGGTAGCCGTTTTAGCAGCAGACGCTGTGTGCGTAATAAACCACATGGAAATCATTAAGTGATTACTGGTGCGTTCGGTTGATTAGGCAGTACGGTTGATCAAAGATTGGATAATTGACTCTACTGTATATAAGTGTGTGTGTATGTATATATATATATATATATATATATATATATATATATATATATATATATATATATATATACATATACACACACACACACACGCACGCACACACACACACACACACACACACAGTAAACATGCATTCTATCAGAAACTTTAATTTCCTTAATTAAAATAAAACAAAAAAGATACTCTTCTTTTCACACAAGATGTTTTATGCACTTTACTGCCTAATATTCCCAAAAAAGGCATTTGCTATACAGCTATTTACACCATATTTTGGCTTGAGCGCAGATGTTGCAAAGTCATGCTGTCATTCAAAATGTAGATGCTTTAAAGGTTTTTTCCTATTACATAGCACCTACAATGCAGTATGATGTTTTACAGATGAAAAAAATGTCAGACTGACCCTAGGGCAGATGTTAACATATTTTACATGGATTGCATTGATGGCAAACTGATCACAAGTATGCAGACCAGTATATGACATTAAAGAACAAGAAAGTGAAAGGAAACAAAGCCCTTGCATAAAGATCAATTCTTTTAGCTTCAGATGGAATGACAGGTTTAGGTGGAGCTGGCTTCTTGTTATTTTTGGCCTGCAACTTCCCCAAGCCACTTTCGACTTCTATGGGTTTTCCGTAACAGTCATAATTTGACAATTCAAAATCTCTTGGCAAAGATCCAACGATGCTAAAGTCATTAGACCTCAGGTCAGATTTTGAGGTGCACACCTTTTTGCACCTAGTTTCTGCAACCTAGCAAACAAAACCACAGAAGACAGGTTAAAGAAAGTTTAAGGGAATAAACAGACTTTCAAAATACTGTATACTTCTTTGGAGAATCAATATTCTGTTAAATGTTAAACATCATTTAAATATTTAGTATTCATTCTTTTATGTTAAGAAATTAACACATTCATAAACAATCTTCTGCAAATTCCAAATCAGCCCATTATTTTATTTTAGCTTTACTGAAGATTTTACAATTGTAATACTTAATCATCCAGGCCTTCAAAAAGTCCAGAACAGGGAAGTTAAGGAGAAGCAAGGTAATAAATGTTTAATAAATGTAATGTTTCCACAAAAATATGAAGCCAGAAATACGTCTACAGCAGCCTGAAGGTGAAGTATCCAGCAATTTGTTACAAGATAGTGTGATTCTTGCTTGTATTTTATACTTCATTTAGAAATATACAGAAGTTTCAAAAGACATTGTTTTCTGTTTCCTGTTAACACATCACAAACTTTGCTGTAGCTCAGTTTTATTCCAGCCACAATCAGGCCTTGCGACCAAAGATGTAATTTGATACCAGGAAGAAACAGTTGCTTTTTTATAGTCAAAGTTGTACTTTAAAATTCCTATTAAATAACCATAAAGATCTTCAACTAAGAAATAGGACCAATTATAATGCTTTATACTAAAATGGAAAGGAGAATGACGAGGATAGGAGAATGATTTTAAAACATTGTTTAGCGCTCCTTTAGCCACCCATAGGGCTTTTACCACAGGTAATGTCACAAATCAAAACATTTAAAATCATTAAAGAAATCCAAATCAGTTTTTCCTGTTATTAGACTCTGAAAAAGAAACAAGGCTAGATGTATTCAATGCAATCCCATCTGGTTCTAACTAAATGAATACCAGAGAGGACTGAAAAGGTCAGGAATGAAAGAGATGGAGCACCTACTACAATATAAAACATCCCAAATATGAATGAAAACAAAATGGTATTATTAAAAAAAAAGAAAATCTTAAAAAAAAAGGACTGGGAGAAGGTGCTTCAGTCATTAAAATATATACATTAAATATATTTACTAAAATACATGCCCTGGATAATAATTAGCCTAGTTGCACAACACTGACACTATATATATATATATATATATATATATATATATATATATATATATATATATATATATATATATATATATATATCCTAAAATATTCAATAATTGCACTTGAGTGAAAAATAGTTCTTACTTCTTAATAGCATGAGCATCCTTATCAATAGTCAATTTTCTTTGTGATAGAAATTGTTTAGTTCCACTTTAATTCAAGATAAAAAAATAAATATATTTTTCATGGCATATATTCATTTCCTGTGCTGAAGGTTACATAATCTGACTGCATCTTAACACTGGACAGATATTTTTAAGTAAAAAAGTCACCAGGACACAAAAGCCACTTTATATTCTATAGCGTTGAAATATCTGTATTGAATGACAGTCAATGCAAGCAAACAAATTACAGTGATAATGTTGCTAGTAATAACAGGTAACTGTAATACCAACTTGCAAGCACAATGTACAGAACTGCTTTTTACCACTGAAATATAGTGTGAAAACAACCAATTAAAGGAAATTGCCATATATCTTGTTACAACTTTATTTGACTTCCCATCCAATAAAAATTATACACTGGCATTGTTTCAGTCTTGTTTTTGATGAAGCATCTCCTAGCAGTCATTTATTCACATAGAAACAGTCCCAGAGGCTTAAGTCTATTGTTCATTTACTCATAGATAGGTTTCATCTTGTAATTACACCTATTGTTCTAAAAGAGAATGCATGTTAGGAGCACATTAGTGCATAGCCTTTACTATGCTTTTGAAAATTAACAAATGCTAAATTTTGTAATGTCAAATTAGTCTTGTGTCTGTTAAAAAATGTCTTCAAAGGAATATGTTCACTCTGGCAATCGCTTTTGAAGTTCAAGCTATTATTCAGCATAGTTTAGTAAGTAGATAGTCATTTGTTGATATTCTAATCCAAATGGTCTCATTTGTTTTCAGCAGATTAACATGGATGTAATCACATTTCATGCAACTTTAAAATCTTTTTAATATACTTTATCACATGAACTGCAATCTGTGTGTTAACTATTTACATACAAACATGACTCAAGCTAACAAAAACACCAAGTGAGTGTGTGACAGGGTATGCCCCCGCCCGTGCTTCTTTCACGTTTTGTGTTATTTTGTATTTGTTGTATTATTATTATTATTATTATTATTATTATTATTATTATTATTATTTAAATGTACTGTTGTGTATGCAAAAACAGGTTATTTTATTGTTAATTGTTTTGCAGCAATCCATGCTAAGCTCGTGCAGAATGTGACCGTCTCCAGATTGATTGATTCATTTATTACTAATTTGGAGACGGCCACATGTATATAAACCCGCAGCTTTGGCTGATCGAGGTTAGTGTGTTCAGAGGCAGAACGAGATGTGAGTGAAAGAGAATCTAAAAAGAAATCATAAACAATTGCTACTCGTGCTAGCTTGACACCAGCATGATCCTTGTTTGTTCCGTGTCTGTTTTGTTTGTCTGTTTTAGCCTCTGTGCCGTTTTATTTCTGCAGAGTGTTTTGTTTTGTTTTGTTCAAACCTTTTATTTATTTTCCAATAAACCGTATCCCAGCACTGTTGTCTGTTGCTTCCTGGCCTGACGTCACCACACGAGCCATTGTGTTACAGAGTGGATACCAAACAGTAACAATATTGATAAGATTTAACAAGCTTTTAGAGCAGTCCAAACGATTAAGCACAACAGTAAAAAACAAATGTTACAGTCTACAATAAAGGACACTACCATCAAAAGTTAAAGTATCCATCCATCCATCCTCCACTAGACAAACAACAAATGTGCCACTGCTGAATGTTCACTTATTTTAGATAACAGAACTAAGGCTTTGGATACTTAAATAACACTAGTCTCTAAATAAATACCAGAATAATGTATATCTTCATTGAAAAATGAAGATATACATTTATTATTACAATCTGTAAGTGCAATGGCACCACAGACAGATTTTTTTGTATACTTTTTAAGTAGGTTGAAAACTGAGTAACAGTTCTAAGGAGGAATAATTACAGAGGAACTATATGTATTGTGAATGGATTCTGAAAAAATTGAGTCAATACTTCAAATGTTTACCACCTCCTTAAAATTAATAAAACCAATATTTTGCTGACCTCTTTCGACTATTTGTACTGTTTAGTGATGTCAATAAAGGTCCATAAATCCCCCGTTGGAGAAAACCCCAGCAAGATTAATAGATGTAAAAGTGTTGAGGTTCAGAATTAAATATATTTTTTCAATGCTACAGGGTGACATTTAGAATCTATATTGCATTTATTTAAATCTAAATGACAGAATGAATGGGTGAATTGCACAATTCCTAATTTATATCACTTTGCTAAGCTTGATCTAAGGAAAGTAATTCTCCAAATTGAATTGTTTCATTAAGGTTTAAACATATTTTCATTTCCATACATTGTACTTGTACAACCCACTAGTACCTTGTCCGTCAGTGTGGGCTCTTCATTAATATGCTACAATGTGGCAATGACACGGTTCATTGTGCTATGTTTGACTTACCTGCAGAGTGCTGATATGAACAGGGGTACACCCTGTTCCATTTACTGTATTCTTTTTAGCTGGAGTTTTTCCCTCTGCCTGTTCTTTGCTTGCCATTTTAACCTTTTCAGCCTCAATCCTCTTGGGACTATTCAGCATCACCTGAACTACAGCATATTCAACCAGGGATGCAAACCCGAACAAAAGGCAGGTGATAAGCCAGACATCGATTGCTTTTACATAGGACACCTTTGGGAGTTCAGCAGCAAGAGATGTACATTCAGATGACAAACTCAGCACTGAGAAAATTCCTGAAACAAAAAAACAAATTAAAAAATGTCAGATCATTAACAACATTAATGGATAAAAGACCGTTAACAACAGCAGTGCTTGTTAAATTTGAAAGAGTCATGATCCAATTCAAAATTTCCATAACTACACCAATGTCTTGGCAAATCACACGTTAGTTCTGAACTTAAAAATCTGACACAACAACTTAAATTCAGTCTGGGGTGGCATTAAACAATTAACCACCTCATCTTGCATTTTTTTCAAACATTATTATGTACATTAGAAATCAACCACATTGTTAAATGAAACTATATATAAATTCAAAGGTCGAGTTAAATGTAAAATTAGATAAGCTAGTTTTTAATCACAAGAAATCACTGTCCGAACTTCCCCTTTAAACAGCATCACCTCGTCAACTCATGTTTATCCCAAGCGATGAAACATCAATGCTGACAAAAAGGCTGAATGCAATAAAACTAATTTAAGCAAATGGAATCATGGGAACAATTATGTGTTATATCACCTGTATGGATATGAACTGATGATAGTCTGAAGCAGTTAATTTTTACTACAAGGAATGAATACATACTTGATGCAAGATAAACTGCAATCATGAATGCTGCTAAGGACGTATCCCTTCAGGAAAATGGTTCAGGGTCAATGAGCACAGGATGCATCAAATGAAAACAAACAGTAAATCATCTCCTTGGGACATCTTTTCAAAGTGTTTACTCAGGTCTTTAACTACTATTTTTTTTTAAAGAAGAAAAATCATTATGTTCAAAATGAGAAAAATGCAACTTGACAGTACTTAACCTTGTCAAACTTGGTAAAGCTTAACATGGTATTTTGTACGCATTTCAAAATGAATGTTCTTTAAAAATACATGAGCTGGACACACTAGATACCCAGACTTTTGGCATCATTTAGTGTTCATTATTCTTCTCATTACTGGATAGGCAAGGTAGCTGACCTACGTTTCAGAGGATGGTCATCCTAAGGAATTGTTAAGGAACCAGTTATCTATAGTTTGAAAGTGCAAAGGGTAGTGTTAAGGAATAAATGCAAAAGAAGACACGCAACTGACCTGGTAGGAAAGCTTTCCCTCTGGTAACAAAGATGAAAAACCTCAGCAGAATTTCATGAGTTTTAGATGAGTGTGGCATACCAGGACCAGATCAACACATTACAATGATGGAAACATGAAGAGAGAGAGACAGTGGGAAATGATGAATATGTGTGACATTTCTTAACCTATTACAAGTCTATTACAGGGCACCATAAAAAAATAAAGTAATGACTGTTCCATTTAGCCAAGGATGGAAAAGATAATTTGAGTTAATACCCAGCGGAACTCTGGCAGCGCTAGCATCAGGGTTAATCCAGAATGAGAGCCATGAGAGGACCACAATCAGAAGAGTAGGAGCATAGACACCCATCATGTAAAATCCAACCTGCCTCCTCAAAGTGAAGATCACTTCCACGCAGGTGTAGTAACCTTTTATGAAAAAAATAAAAAATAAATCAAGAATATAAAATAAAGTTTAGAAAAGACTATTGTTCTAAATAAATATGTTCTCTGCAAAAAAGAAACACCTTAAATCTATTAAACATGAGAAAACATGTGCAACTAAGGGTGCATAGTAAAATATACAGAAATAAGATATGAACTTGGTTAAGATTTCTTCTGCCTTTCACATCAACAGCAATGCTTCTACAGTCATACAGTATGTCTTCAATAGCCATGCCATATGACGCTCCGATATTAACAAAGTGCATCTTTATTGTGTTTAGTAATTCTGTGACAACTTGTTTTAACATGTATTTGTATTACCTGCTCAGTTTTCAATAAAATGTTGAATCTCAAAATGTAGAATCTCTCAATGTTTTAAATGTTTGAATGTTTTAAACAGTGTCAGATCTAAATATAGAACGCCCTCGCTATAATGATCCTGTTGGGGTCCAAGCCTTTTGTTTGTTATATCGAGGGGCTCGTTATAGCAAAAGGACAATCAAAATGAACGCTAAACTGTAAGTTAACCTTTTGAGTAATGATTTCTAAAATGCACTGCCAGTCCTACGGGAGTGAGTTTTTTTTTTTCTGTCTCCTGCATGTGCTTGATTATTACGAGTACAGCATACAAACAAGCTGAAAGCTATATGTTTGTATGTATGTAATAAACACTGATGAAATAGACAAATAATATTTACCTTAAATAAATAAAACAAATAAATATAATTTTTTATTTTGTCACAGGGAAAGGTTTTGACTAAAAAATAACAACGGGTTGGAACAACCACAACAACACATCCTAACAAAAAAAGGGCTGAACTAGAGGTAGAGAGAGAGAGAGAGAGAGAGAGAGAGAGAGAAAGAGAGAGAGAGAGAGAGAGAGAGAGAGAGAGAGAGACGAATAAATCATATCCGGGTAAACAGGTTGTGGGAGTGGAGGGAGTGAAAGTGTCTAATGCTTCAGCGTATGATACTCCTTGAAGCATGGAGCAACGCACAGAGATGGGTGCCGCCTCTTCACTGGACGCCTGTGACTTGATGGTAAATATTCTTCGCTGACATCCGATTCAGTGGAAAAATTGTATGTATTTGAATTTAAATCGCAATCTGAATTCAGAATTATTTCTAATACTTCTTTCTCACCGAGCAATTTTCACCGGTTTACAGACATTGACAATTGTGTGACAGGGTTTATTGTATGTAATTCAGTCAATATCTGGCAGAGGGCGCAATAGACCAATACAAGGTGTTACAGAAACCTTGTGTTACAATATCTTGTTATCAGAAGTTTTGTAGGCTCAGTAATTCAAGTTTAAAGTAATGGTACGTTCGTATTCTCTGGGGACCAGAGAGCAGTGAACGTACCGGTACATTCGTACTCCTCAAAGGGTTATTGAGATGAGATTGTGAATAAAAGTACAATTACACGCAACCTGTTTGTCTCATGTATGCTATATTATGCCTTTGCTTTATGCTACAGACGTGCTCAAATTTGTTGGTACCCCTCCGCAAAAAACGAAGAATGCACAATTTTCTCTGAAATAACTTGAAACTGACAAAAGTAATTGGCATCCACCATTGTTTATTCCATATTTAATAGAAATCAGACTTTGCTTTTGATTTTTTATTCAACATAATTTTGTAAATAAGAAAACAAATGAAAATGGCATGGTCAAAAATGATGGGGCCGCTAACCTAATATTTTGTTGCACAACCTTTAGAGGCAATCACTGCAATCAAACGTTTTCTGTAGCTCTCAATGAGACTTCTGCACCTGTTAACAGGTAGTTTGGCCCCCTCTTCCTGAGCAAACTGCTCCAGCTGTCTCAGGTTTGATGGGTGCCTTCTCCAGACTGCAAGTTTCAGCTCTTTCCATAGATGTTCGATAGGATTCAGATCAGGACTCATAGAAGGCCACCAGAATAGTCCAATGTTTTGTTCTTATCCATTCTTGGGTGCTTTTAACTGTGTGTTTTGGGTCATTATCCTTTTGGCGGACCCATGACCTGCGACTGAGATAGAGCTTTCTGACACTGGGCAGTACGTTTCACTCCAGAATGCCTCGATAGTCTTGAGATTTCATTGTGCCCTGCACAGGTTCAAGGCACCCTGTGCCAGGCGCAGCAAAGCAGCCCCAAAACATAACCGAGCCTCCTCCATGCATCACTGTAGGTATGGTGTTCTTTTCTTTGAAAGCTTCATTTTTTCGTCTGTGAACATAGAGCTGATGTGACTTGCCAAAAAGCTCCATTTTTGACTCACCTGTCCAGAAGGATTGTGGCTTGTCAATATGCATTTTAGCAAATTCCAGTTTGGCTTTTTTATGTTTTTCTTTCAAAAGGGGAGTCCTCCTGGGTCTTCTTCCATGGAGCCCACTTTTGCTCAAAAAGCAACGGATGGTGCGATCAGAAACTGACGTACCTTCACCTTGGAGTTCAGCTTGTATCTCTTTGGCAGTTATCCTTGGTTCTTTTTCTACCATTCGCACTATCCTTCTATTCAATCTGGGGTCGATTTTCCTCTTGCGGCCGCGCCCAGGGAGGTTGGCTACAGTTCCATGGACCTTAAACTTCTTAATAATATTTGCAACTGTTGTCACAGGAACATCAAGCTGCTTGGAGATGGTCTTGTAGCCTTTACCTTTACCATCCTTGTCTATTATTTTCTTTCTGCTCTCCTCAGACAACTCTCACCTTTGCTTTCTCTGGTCCATGTTCAGTGTGGTGCACACAATGATACCAAACAGCACAGTGACTACTTTTCTCCATTTAAATAGGCTGAATGACTGATTACAAGATTGGAGACATGTGTGATACTAATTAAAGAAACTAATTAGTTTGAAATATCACTATAATCCAATTATTTATTATCTTTTCTAAGGGGTACCAACAAATGTGTCCAGGCCATTTTAGAATATCTTTGTAGAATAAGCAATAATTCATCTCTTTTCACAGCTTCTTTGCTTTATTCTATGACATACCAAAGGCATGCAAGTATACATGATAAAATAGCTTTTAATTTCATCACTTTTCAGGAGGAATGAAGCATTATTTCAATGAGCTGTAAGGGTACCAACAAATTTGAGCACATCTGTATTTGTTAAAGAATTAAAATGCAGTACAAAAAGCAAAAATCCCAAATTGAAGCTGAACTTTTATTCAAAATCAATCTGACATGAATTGTTTCAAAGTCCACCAAAGCTCAATCAAACATGCAAGAATCCCAAAATTAGCTTTTATTCCAAATCAACCCGACATGAAACGTTTGACATGAAAAGTTAAATCAGATCCTCAAGGTCTTTTTTTCTTTAATCAATTTTGCTTTGCCACATGGTTGGTGAACAAGCCCGAGTGCTTTTTGACAACCTATATTCACGACAGAGATATGCCTGCGTTACTCCTTTTTTCAAACAATCAACATAAAATTATTTTTGTTTTGGAGGCATAGTTACACAGCGCACACGTTTAATTAAGACAAAAAAGAGTTGACTGAGGTGGCATCCTGTGCGTACAGACCGGGATGTTGACTGTGTGTGTTTATATTATCTTTTTTTTGTATTCTTTTCTTTGGGGTCCAGGGGCCAAGCTTGTTACAGACGAAGATTCATTATAATGAAGGGTGTTACAGCGAGGGTATACTGTACCGTCATTCATTTACTCGTGTACACTCCTTGTGGTCATTTTTATACTGGCCTCATTACTTGGCAACGCTGCTAAGAAAACTTCAGAGAGAAATTGGTTCAAAGTCGCCCCCATTTTATTTATTTTTACTTATAAGATGAAATTCGAAAGGTGTTTGTCCAGGTCTTTCAGGTATATAGTGAAATTCTCTCGTTTCTCCCAATGAACGCAAATACGACTCAGTAAGTGTTTTTATTCCTGTATTTTCATTTTCTTGCTCTTTTAAAAATGTTTAAATTCTTCTGTTATTGGTATATTGTGTATGTGTATATATATATATATATATAATTTACTTCAGAAAATAAATACAAAGAATAACGTAGTATTATATTGTGTGGTTGACAGCAATTTATACATTTGTTTTACAACAGTCACAAAAATAACACTGCAGTTGTACTAGTAAAAACACTTCTGTAGAAAAAGATATATATTATGTAACTTTTTTTTTATAGCCACTTGCTGTGTATTTTAACTTCGACCTACACTATACAGTAGAAAAAATAATGAGCTTACTCCATGTCAACTACAACAACGTTCACTGAATTCTTATTGTAAGCGTTCGCCGATTAAAAATGCAGCAAGACTTAAACTGTTCACTTTATCAAAAATGAAAAGATGTAATGAAAATATCCGGTTACAAAACTTGAATTTGTTACTAAACAAGGACGGCACAGTAATCAAGTCCAGCTTCAAAATGCCGCCTAATACACCCGCAACCAATGCAGATTAAGATAAACAAACAGAGCAAGATAAACAAAAATTACAAAAGGTAATTCCCATTTATCGTTTAGAGAGCCCACAACTCCTTGGAAGTAAGGGAGATTGTCATCGTTGCTAGTCTTGGTTTTAAAAAAGTGCTTTTCAGCAAAACTGTTCACGTTCAAGGATTTGATCAAGTGAGCTAAGGAGGAGGACCTGAGGTGATGCCAAACTGCCAAAGAGAGAGAGACGGAGAAGAGACATCACAGAGGCAGTTTTGTAACTAACCGCGCTTCGATGCTGCATTTGAACAATAATTTGCAAGGTTAATACTATTTTCTTATGAATAATAAATACCCCTGTATTTATTACAGTTTTGTCAGCATGAAACTAACTACAAAGCATTACTTAGGGTGAATGTTAGTCTGGTAACTGTATAGGTTTTTTTAAGCATCAGAATAATAGTCTACACGCAGTTCATCATTGGATTTAATGTAGCATAAAGTCTGTTCTGCTGCACACAACTCGCTATCCTATTGTTGTCTTCAGATAGTAAAAAAACAAACAAAAAAATTTTGACACATATTTACTGCATTTGGTCGCACGTTACACAGCACTGGGAAAATTAGTGTCTCAGTGTTCTTGTGTCATTAGGAAGTGCACCTGACCAAACATTAAATTCTGTGCTGGAAGAAATTCAAGCATGAATATCTGTGTACATTAGCGGCTAAAATAGTAAAAACTGCCGACAGCCAATTGTGTTTTTTTCCCTTATAAATCGACGTCATGCCGATATAGATATAGATATAGATATAGATAGATATATATATATATATATATACACACACACACACAGTCCTTAAGAAAAAAAAAAAAACAAGAAAAAAAAACACTTACCAGTCCCTTTATAATACTTTGTGCAGTTCCCATACTCAATTTCCTGCTTTATATCAAACTGGGGTAAAGCTATTTGTTCCATTTGAACAGGGTCTCCAGACTGCCATATGAACCGCAGGTCATCTGTTGTGTATCCAACTGGAAACCCAGATGCAGAAAGCAAAACTTAAACAATTAAGTACTGAAACATAAAATAGAGCACAGACATATCTGGATTTTTCATATACAGTAGCTTATAGGATCAAATTGTGTTAATTTTTTTTATTATTATTTGATCCTGTTACAACTAGAAAAAAAAAACTATAAAGTACTACTGAAGCACTTAAAACACATCCCAAGCAGTGCAACACTACTGCACTGGTAATATATATATTTTATATATATATATATATATATATATATATATATATATATATATATATATATATATATATATATATATATATATACATACATACATACACACACAGAGCATCAAAAGAAACGTATCACTATTATAACACATTTATTTTCTAAAAAAAATAAAGTATATTAAGATGCACATTGACAAAATGTTTTTGGTTTCTTTTTAATCACTCGATCATTCATCCTTGACCATGACACACTTGAATGACTATGACTGAAGCATATGCACTTAATCACCTAATTAGTGAGACAGTTGATTGGACACTGGACATGGAGTGATTTCAGCTGTTGAATTGCAAGCTTGAATAAAAGCAATAAAGAAAATCACAGAAAAAAAAATAATATGCCACGTCTGGCAAGAGAGCAGTGCCTTTGTACATTCAGCATATTGGAGGCTGGACTAGGGCAGCGTACTGTGGCTAGCCGTCTTGGGCGCTCACAGCCAGCAAGAGCGACAGATCATTTTGCAGCATCTTCGTGATGTCAATTGTTAATCAGCACAAAAAAAAAGTCACTGCACCTGCTCTAAAACAGAGTTTGTCATTTTTTTTATCATATCTAGTGAATTATCCAAATATAAGTGATAAGTTACTTCTGATGCTCAGATATAAGTGATAAGTTAATTTTGATGTTCAGTATATGTAATATTGTGTATTTGCATGGGTTTGATACATCTTAGACTGTGACATGCAATTAGGCATACAAAACACTTTACATAGGCTACTAGTAGAAATATTTTTAAGGAAACATACATTGGTCTACATGAATCTGTTTGTATCTAATTGTGTGTAATGTATAATACTGTAGCATAATAATTAAGTAATTTTACATACAGCTTTCCAGTTGCATCTTGCACCGTTGTGTATCCATAGGAAATAAAGTCAAGTCCAGTGGGCAGGAAAGAGTCACAGATAACCTAAAAAGGATAAGGAAAACTGTAATTAGGAAGTAATTAATGTTGGCAGCTGTATGTCCCCCCCCCCCCCCCAAACACGACCCATCACTGGGTGGTCTAGAATTCTCATACACTCACATACAGACTAGCCAGTTTATTTCTTGAAAAGATGACATGCCACTACAAACGTCCTAGAATCGGTCCCTACTCAAAACTGACTACAGACCAGTTTAAATGAAGCATTAAAATAATTGGAGCTATTAAAATAATTCCACAAGTCTCATCAATTTTGCACTTACCCATTTAGCTACACAGACTTAAATGTGCAATTTCTTTTAAAGTAAAACATGTTGTAACAATATATTATTATTATTATTATTATTATTATTTATTTCTTAGCAGACGCCCTTATCCAGGGCGACTTACAATTGTTACAACATATCACATAATACATTATTTCACAGTATACAGATATCACATTATTTTTACATACAATTACCCATTTATACAGTTGGGTTTTTACTGGAGCAATCTAGGTAAAGTACCTTGCTCAAGGGTACAACAGCAGTGTCCCCCACTGGGGATTGAACCCACAACCCTCCGGTCAAGAGTCCAGAGCCCTAACCACCACTCCACACTGCTGCCCTCACATATATGTAATATTGTGTACTTGCATGGGTTTTCATTTGAAAACACACATCTGGCACTACACTAGGTTAAAGGAAGTTCTCAGTTGCCATGCCTTCCAGGAATCCTGTTACTGCTTTAATTCCTTTGTCATTTCATCTCAGCAGTGTCCTCTGAGTCAAGGTGTGTTACTGACTGACACAATGTCAGTCAATCACTGAAGCAGCTGAATTGTTATTAACAAGGAAGAAGCCAGTGGTGGGGAAATGTCCTGAGGTAGTACCAGATACTATGTGTTAAAGCTACACGTCTGAGACCATACAAATGAATGGGTGTTCATGGTGGATACATTTATAAAAGCAAAAATATTTAAGAAAACACTTTTTTTTTTTTTTAAATGTCTCCGTTGCCAGTGTGGTATTTATTATTTTATAACTAGCTTGTTTAGCTGATTATGGCGGTAGATAATCGTTATCCTATTTTAGCTTATGCTTGCATATTTGGCAAAAAGTTATCTCCTCTATCCTCGCACCCCTATACAGTTTACTTTGCAATACAAGATGATTCACTGTATATAGGCACCTATAGAACTATAGAAATAACATGCATTTTGTAAGTAAACTTTTCAACAGAAAATGCTGGTGGTAGCTGGTCTCCTAGTCCTCCTCCAATTATGATTCACTAAATGTTATATATTAATTTGCCGTAGTGATATACGAAGGAGGAGCAAAGGTGATGATGATGATACTACCATATACATCATTAAGTGTAAAATTAAAGATTTCTATAACTGATTATAACAAGAGTAAATGAGTTTGGTTTTGTACTGTATTGCTCACTGTTCTCAGGTTACGCATTAACCCATAGCATCAACTTTGACCCACCCAACTTAACAAAACACTGCCCCCACTCCCCTATTAGAAGCAAGAACAATTGCCAAAACAGCAAATAGACATTGCAAACTGTTCTGTACAGCTGTTGCTTAGCTGCAGTACGATTCCTACAGTTTTTTAATTTTTTTGCTATTTGGTAGAATAGAAAAAAAGTCATCAGTAAAGTTAAGGGTTAAAATTACTTCTAGATATAAAACTTTCTAAAAAACTACTAACTTGGCCAACATATTAAATCAGCTCTTATTTCAGCCTCTTGTCATAAAACATCAAATGCTTGGTTCCCCAACGGCAGCATTTAATAGGATGGAATGCAGAGCTTGCAGAAAAAAAAAAAAAAAAAACACAACACACAAACAAATGTATCCTGCAAAATATATTGAAAAATACCATTACCATACTGAAGGTATAAACTATGCTTGCTGCTTGCCAATTCTTGCATTTGGGAACTATTGCAATTGCTTTCTCCTGAAGACAGATTACTGTTCCTCTAAAAGTAAACGGGAGATGCTTCCACAGGACTTTATGACAAGGCGTTCTGCTGGGCAAATTTGACTTGTTGGAAGAGTTGTGCAGTAGTGAATGCTAGTTACAATCATGAATGATGGGATGGAATGTTTAGGCTTTATACAAATAAATGAGAATCACCAAAAATGTATTGCCTTAGGCTTCATGTTCAAAAATAAAAACGGGTCATTTTTACACTCCCGAGATTTTGGCAGTATATTAAAAACACGTCTGTGTGCTTATACGTTTATTTTGTTGTTCTGAACAATGTCTAGAACAATGTACATGAATCAAGAAAAAAACATGGTACATCTCCACATTGGATAGTGCTGAATATATCCCAAAGGACATAACCTTTCATTTGTATTCAAGAATTAGGTTTAAGTTTCACATGTTAAAAATGAACTGCACATTTTCATTTATTGCTAAGTCCTAAATTGTGAAGTTCTGCATTGAAAGTCAAAAGTAGAGGGCGGAGCACAAGCTGATGATGTGGATAGTCTAGGCGGTTTCAAATGAAACTAAGGAAGGATGTGAAGCAGCTCTGCACTGGAATCAGTCATTTTTTTATGTCCTCGTTATATACGAGGCACACATATTCAAGTCCGTTTTCATCCTTTTGTATCTCAAAAGATGTTTTTGTCAGTTGGTGGACACACTCGCGCCCACGTCGTGCCAGATTAAGCTAAAGATCGGTAATGCGAGGGTGGTGTTTGGCCTTGTCTTCACCGGCTATTCTGTCATGACTGACAGGAAGATATTATTGCTGGCCTTAAACTCGCTGTCAACAGATATGTTAAACAAAAGGAAAGGAGAAAGAGCTTTCCGTTACAATGCTCCTAAATTGTGGAATAAACAACGTCTGATATTAAGAGATGCCAAGTCACAGTATTTTTAAATGAAGACTAAAAACTCACTTTAAGAACGGTATTTTGTACCAATTTACAAATGTTTTTTTTTTCTTTTTCTCTTTCTTTTTCTACTAATACAAGACCTTCATTCATTTTACTATAGCTTTTTATGTTCATGTTTTTTAATAGTTTTGAGTAATTTTATTGTAACTTGTTTTTATTGACTTGTAAAGTGCTTGCAGAATGAAAGGCGCTATATAAAAAAATAAACTTAAACTTACTGTTAAATAACCTATTTAGTCCAGCTCTCAGCGTTAAACTGGAGACTGAATTATACTGGTCAACAGCTCAACTTCTTGCACTGGGATAAAATTCCCCCAGAATGCTGTTGAGGTTTTCTGTACTGATTTCCTTAAAATGAACATCCATAGTGTTTTTTATTTTTTTCTGTAAGCCAGTCTTTAAAAGACATTAAGAACATATGAAAGTTTACAAATGAGAGGAGGCCATTCGGCCCATCTTGCTCGTTTGGTTGTTAGTAGCTTATTGATCCCAGAATCTCATCAAGCAGCTTCTTGAAGGATCCCAGGGTGTCAGCTTCAACAACATTACTGGGGAGTTGGTTCTAGACCCTCACAATTCTCTGTGTAAAAAAGTGTCTCCTATTTTCTGTTCGGAATGACCCTTTATCTAATCTCCATTTGTGACCCTTGGTCCTTGTTTCTTTTTTCAGGTCAAAAAAGTACCTGACATTGTCAATACCTTTTAGAATTTTGAATGCTTGAATCAGATCACCACGTAGTCTTCTCTGTTCAAGACTGAAAAGATTCAATTATTTGAGCCTGTCTGCATACGACATGCCTTTTAAACCTGGGATAATTCTGGTCGCACTTCCTTGCACTCTTTCTAGAGCAACAATATCCTTTTTGGAACGAGGTGACCAGAACTGAACACAATATTCTAGATGAGGTCTTATTAATGCATTGTAAAATTTTAACATTACTTCCCTTGATTTAAATTCAACATTTTTCACAATATATCTGAGCATCTTGTTGACCTTTTTTTATAGCTTCCCCACATTGTTTAGATGAAGACATTTGAGTCAGCATAAACTCCTAGGTCTTTTTCATAGATTCCTTCTTCAATTTCAGTATCTCCCATGATATTTATAATGCACATTTGTATTGCCTGCGTGCAGTACCTTACACTTTTCTCTATTAAATGTCATTTGCCATGTGTCTGCCCAGTTCTGAATGCTGTCTAGATCATTTTGAATGACCTTTGCTGCTGCAACAGTGTTTGCCACTCCTCCTGTAGATTAGGAATAGCAGAGGACCTAATACTAATCCCTGTGGTACACCACTGGTTACCTCGCTCCATTTTGAGGTTTCTCCTCTAATCAGTACTTTCTGTTAGAACCACTCCCTAATCGATGTGCATGCATTTCCTTGAATCCCTCCTGCAATCAGTTTGAGAATTAATCTTTTAATGTGGGACTTTGTCAAAAGCTCTCTGGAAATCTAAATAAACCATGTCATCCACTGTTGATGATGCATCCTCAAAAAAAATCAAGCAGGTTAGTTAGACACGATCTCCCTTTCCTAAAACCATGCTGACTGTCTCCCAGGATACTTTTACCATATTTGTAATTTTCCATTTTGGATCTTATTATAGTTTCCATAAGTTTACATATAATAGAAGTCAGGCTTATTGGTCTGTAGTTACCTGGTTCGGTTTTGTCTCCCTTTTTGTGGATTGGTATTACGTTTGCAATTCTCCAGTCTGTAGGTAGAACCCCTGTGTCAAGAGACTGTTGCATGATCTTGGTTAGCGGTTTGTAAATAACTTCTTTCATTTATTTGAGTACTATTGGGAGGATCTCATCCAGTCCAGGGGATTTGTCGGAACCCACGTTGTCTTTTTATTTGTGTTTTTATTTTTCATGTTTTCTTCCGTTTCATTTAGCTGTGCCTCTTTTGTCTTTTGTGTCTACTGTTGACAGCTGCTGTAGAACTTACCGTTACTTTTGTTTTTCAGGTGGATTACTGTCATCATTGTGAAAGTTGGTGCTGTACCAGTTCTCTGGAGTCTCATCTCCAAATATGTTAAAGAAAATGGGTGGAATGTCACTTGTTTTGTGGCAGTGGTTTTATAACAAATAAATAAAATTGCAGTTTGTCATGGAATTTTGTGATTCAATTTCTAATGTGGTGCATACTGATTTATACAGTGTGAAGCGGCTCATCAGTATGCGAGCCGTGCATATACGCTATATATGTGCACGGTCATGTGATGCCGAATCAGAAGTTGTTATTTTTCCAAGGGGTTTATGTTTATATATATATATATATATATATATATATATATATATATATATATATATATATATATATATATATATTACACACAGTGCCTATAGTAAGTATTCACCCCACCTTGGATGTTTTCACAGTTTGTTGTGTTACAACCTGAAAACTTGATGCATTTAAATGGGACTTTTTTTCCTTTGATTTACACAACCTACTCAACACTTTGAAGATGTAAGAGAATTTGTATTGTGAAACAACAGTTAATGGAAAAAAAAAAAAAACTGAAATGTCTTGGTTAGATAAGTATTCACTCCCCTGAGTCAACACTTGGTAGAACCACCTTTGGCAGCAATTAAAGCTTTGAGTCTTTTGGGGTAAGTCTCTGCCAGGTTTGCATATCTGGATCGTGCAATATTCGCCCATTCTTCTTGGCAAAATTGTTTAAGCTCTGTCAAGTTGGATGGTGATCGTGGGTGGACAGCAATCTTCAAGTCTTGCCACAGATTCTCAATCAGATTTAAGTCCGGGCTTTGACTGGGCCACTCTAGGACATTCACTTTCTTGTTTTTAAGCCACTCCAGTGTCGCTTTGGCTGTGTGCTTGGGGTCATTGTCCTGCTGAAAGGTGAATCTCCATCCCAGTCTTAGGTCTTTTGCCGACTGAAGCAGGTTTTCCTCAAGGATTTGCCTGTATTTAGCTCCATACATTTTGCCCTCTACCCTGACAAGCTTCCCAGTCCCTGCCAATGAAAAGCATCCCCATAGCATGATGCAGCCACCACCATGCTTCACAGTAGGGATGTTGTTACCTGGGTGATGTGCTGTGTTGGGTTTGCGTCAGACATAACGCTTTGCATTTAGGCCAAATAGTTAAATTTTTGTTTCATCGGACCACAGAATCTTTTGCCACATCTTTTCAGAGTCTCCCATATGCCTTTTTGAAAATTCCAAGCAGGATTTTACAGGGGCTTTTTTCAGAAATGGCTTCCTTCTTGCCATTCTTCCATACAGGCCAAATTTGTAGAGTATCTGAGCTATTGTTGACACATGGACAGTTTTTATACCCCTCCCCTGATCTGTGCCTTTCCAGAACTTTTTCCCGGAGTTGTTTTGAAATCTCCTTGGTCTTCATTATTATTATTATTTATTTCTTAGCAGACGCCCTTATCCAGGGCGACTTACAATCGTAAGCAAATACATTTCAAGTGTTACAATACAAGTAATACAATAAGAGCAAGCATTACAATAACTTTTGTTCATGGTAGTATCTTTGCTTTGAATGCACTACCCAACTGTGGGACCTTACAGAGACAGGTGTACTTAATCTGAAATCATGTGAACCACTTTTATTGCACAAAGATGGACTCCATTTAACTTATTGTGTGAGTTCTGAAGGCAATTGGTTGCACCTGAGCTTATTTAGGAGTGTCATAGCAAAAGGGGTGAATACTTATCTAATGAAGACTTTTCAGGTTTTCATTTTTAATTGATTTGTTTTTTCACCCCACCCATTATTTCACACATTGAAAGTGTTGTGAAAATCAAAGTGGAAAAAAATCCAATTTAAATGCATCAAGATTTCAGGTTGTAATACAACAAACTGTGAAAACGTCCAAGGCGGGTGAATACTTACTATAGGCACTGTGTGTGTGTGTGTGTGTGTGTGTGTGTGTGTGTGTGTGTGTATATATATATATATATATATATATATATATATATATATATATATATATATATATATATATATATATATACACACACACACACACACACACACACACATACACAGTGGCTCTCAAAAGTATTCACCCCCCCTTGGACTTTTCCACATTTTATTGTGTTACAACATGGAATCAAAATGGATTTAATAGAAGTTTTGCCACTGATCAACACAAAAAAAGTCCATAAAAATAAAATGTACAAATTATTCTAAATTAATTACAAATAGAAAATAGAAAATATTTGATTGCTTAAGTATTCACCCCCTTTGCTATGACACACCTAAATAAGCAGTGGTGCAACCAACTGTCTTTAGAAGTCACATAGTTGAATGGAGTCCACCTGTGTGCAATTAAGGTGTTTGACATGATTTCAGGTTAAATATATCTCTGTCTGGGAGGTCCCACAGTTGGTTAGTACATTTCCTAACAAAAACTGAATCATGAAGACGAAGGAACATTCAAATCAAATCCGGAATAAGGTTCTTCAAAAGCACCAATCAGGGGTAAGATATAAGAACAATTCCAAGGCACTGAATATCCCCCGGAGCACAGTAGGCGAGAAGGGCACTAGTCAGGGAGGCCACCAAGAGGCCTATGGCAACTCTAAAGGAGTTACAGTCTTCCACGGTTGAGTTGGGAGACACTGTGCATACGGCAACATTAGCCCGGATGCTTCACAAAACTGGCCTTTATGGGAGAGTGGCAAAAAGAAAGCCATTGTTGAAAAAAACTCACATCAAATCTCGGCTAGAGTTTGCCAGAAGGCATGTGGGAGACTCTGAGACCAAGTGGAAGAAGATTCTATGGTCTGATGAAACCAAAATAGAGCCTTTTGGCCTCAACGTTAAGCGCTATGTTTGGCGCAAGCCTAACACCGCACATTATCCTGAGAACACCACCACTACCGTGATGCATGGTGGTGGCTGCATCATGCTATGGGGATGCTTCTCTGTGTCAGGGCTGGAAAGCTCGTGAAGATAGAAGGCAAAATGGATGCAGCAAAGTACAGGGAACTCCTGGAGGAAAACCTGCTGAAGTCTGCAATAGACCTGGGACTTGGGAGAAGATTCATCTTCCAGCAGGACAATGACCCCAAACATACAGCCAAAGCCACACTGGAGTGGCTTGAAAACAAAAAGGTCAATGTCCTGGAGTGGCCCAGTCAAAGCCCAGACCTCAATCCAACTGAGAATATGTGGAAAAAGTTGAAAATTGCTGTTCACCAAAGGTCCCCATCCAACTTGACAGAGCTTGAGCAATTTTGCAAAGAAGAATGGGCAAAAATTGCAGTGTCCAGATGTAAAGCTGGTAGAGACTTATCCAAATAGACTCATGGCTGTAATTGCTGCCAAAAGTGCCTCTACCAAATATTGACTCAAGGGGGTGAATACTTATGCAATCAATTATTTTCTGTTTTGTATTTATAATTAATTTAGAACAATTTGTAGATTTTATTTTTCACTTTGACATTATGGACTTCTTTTGTGTTGATCAGTGGCAAAAACTCCTAATTAAATCCATTTTGATTCCTTGTTGTAACACAATAAAATGTGGAAATGTCCAAGGGGGTTGAATACTTTTGAGAGCCACTGTATCCCACACAGACAGAGCTCCTTTTCCCACTTACTAATTGAGAAACTGTTGTGCAAATTCTGGCAAGGTGGTAAATCAGTGCAAGTATAAACTTGTTGTGCGTATTTCTCTTCTCCATCAATTTTGTTTTCCCAAAGTATGGTCAATGTCAGTAAAATAATGTGTCCATCTTTTTTGTTAATAGTTTAAAATGGATATCAAAATGTTCAGCAGAGTTTTAATACTGCAACAATATGATACCTGTTCCACCCGAAAGAAAAAAAACAAACACATTCTGGTTTGAATATGGCAGTTGGGACACTTAACTCACCAAATTGTGCACTTTGGTATGTGGGTAAGGAAAGTCCTATCGGTAATTGGGTTGGATGAATATAGCAATTGGAATAATGTGCTCTTAATTCATATGAGGCCCTTAGTTTTTATTGTCACCTTCTGATCAACTGGTTTGCGCATTTGTGCAATTTCTAAAAGCTTCTTGCTTACTGGGCTTCTAAACCTGTTTTTAAGATTAAGATAAGCACTTCTCAAAGTTTTTGCCTCTCCATTTAGTATTTTATCAAGGCTTTATAACAGTTGTTTTTTTTAAAGCTTTGTCTTGTTTTGCTTAGCAGGGTGCAAGAATGCAGTACATATTCTAGCTTGTTGATGTCTCAACATCCCATGCATCCATCTGTGAAATTATACAGCACAACTTAGGAGTCCCAGGTATTACAATATTCTATATACCCTTATGGAATAAGGCATTACAGCCACCCATTTCTAGCAGTGCTTCCAGGCACTTTAGAAACTTACCTCATACTCACGAGGACATCCCCATTGCGATAAATAAACAGCAGGATGTTTTCTTGTGTGACATCATGGAAATTGGCATTCTTTTCATTTGCGAAAAACAAATCCGGTTTCCAGAGACATTTGAACATTTTTGGATCTACAGTGAGAGCATCTGATTTGAAGTCAGCTGGTAGCCGGAGCCTGGGATCATTCCACCGCTGCCTCAGGAAGATGTTTACTCTGTAATCCTGTAGGTAAATCGGACACGTTATTAACATTATTGGCAAATTAAAGATATGTTGGGGTCTTTTTTGGCCACTTATATTTATTGATTTTGATCATTTTAACAAACTGGCCAATGATTGAGAAAATAAAAGTTAACCTTAACACATAGTTGTACAGTACAGCTCATTTGTAGTGGTGTAGTGTAATAATAGAGGGTAGCCCTTCACAAGAAAAACTCAATCAAAAGACCAAACTGCAAGCACTGTCAGTTGTTTCATTACCGATTCAAAAACTTTGAATGATAACTGCTGATTTCAGAGCTGCCCATTTCCGTTAACAAGCATTGTGAAATGAAGCACCTTTTTCATGTAGTTGTCTGAATTCACTGTTAGTTGCTCGGGCAGGTTAGTACTCAAGAGGCTGTTTTTAGGGAAGTAGTCTCACACTATTCTGATGCAAATTGACAGCAAAGTCAATTTTTTTTGCAAACCGACAGCAAAGTTAAGCAAAGTTTTGTTAAGGACTGTAAGAGTCATGTTAATATATATATATATATATATATATATATATATATATATATATATATATATATATATTTTGCACACACATACTGCTGTGCAAAAGTCTTATAGACATGTTGCATTTTTCTACTCTGAAGCATTATGAGCATCAATAATGTACTCAAGGCCTCCACTACTATTTTCTACTATTAAAACAACCTTGACTTGCATAAACAAGGAAAAACATTGAGTGAAATAGCTTGCATCACTCGATTTTCAAGGTGTGGTATCCGAAGCATAATCAACAAGTACAGATAAACATCATCTGTAATTGACAAACCCAGGACTGGAAGACCCAAAAAGCTGTCTAACAAGCATGAGCAATACTTGAAGATAATATCCTTAAGGAAAAGAAAGAAGACAAGCATTGAATTGACAACAGAACCGGCAGAAGGCTCAGGTGTCGTTGTCCATCCATCAACAGTCCAAAGTACCTTTGTACCTTTTAGTCTTGTTCCCCTTTCTTAACAGAGGTATTCTTACTGCAACACATCCTTTAAGTCCTGATTTCAAGAGTGACCTTCGTACTGTTGATTTCATGGACAACGACATGCGCATTTTTTAGTTATTTTCTTTATGACTTAAAAACAAAATATTCGACATTTAACTTACGTATTTATAGACATTATTTAAATAATGAAATTAATTATTAAAATGAAATACATTTTAAGGACTTTAAGTGTGCGGTCTACTTTGTTTTTTGCAAGAAATGGCTGTTTTGAAAAATTCTGTCATCGTGAGTCAAACCTGAACACTTCCAAACAATCAGTGAATATCAATTTAGAATTGCTTATCACCTCTAAAAAAGGCCTGCAGCTTTCATGTGATTTAAAAAAATAAATTGTAAGCTCTAAATAATTAAATTCAGGTTTATTATGGAAACAGTAACAATAAGAACGAGTTGTTTACAACTCAAAATACAGAAGGAATGTATTTAGAAACACAGTACGTGCCTTTTTCAGTACTTTTTGTTTACAAAGGTGTTCTCATGAACCGTAGGTGCTTGGATTGGGGTTTGTGTTGAGTATGCTGGGGAAACCTGCGATTTCAAACTTATAGTTTGTCTGGCCCGGTGGAAGCTTTCAAGCAGTAATTGACAACCACTTCTTAAACACTATGCCCCTGTTCACTGCAGTTTCATTGATACACTCGCCACTTCAAACAATTTCTCTGGTTCTACAAGTCTTACAGTGATCCTCAACGGTTCATTTGAAAGGTAAGAACTTGGACTAATTAGCTGTCATTTATGTATTTATTTAAAATGTTCTATACTTATTTATTTATTCATTTATTTATTTATTTTTTAAACAGTCCCTTTAGTCATAGTCACGCCCCCCCTTACTGACTCTCCATGCCCCCCACTTTGAGCACCACTGCAATAAGGTAACATTAAAAAGGAGGATTGGCTATTATGTCACATGTTTAGGAATAATGGCCTCTATTCATCAAAGTGCCAGTCCCAAAATTCTTTCCAAGGATTGTGACTGTTTTTCACAATCCAAAAAACTGCTTCTACCACACATTTGCCTCATTTGCATACACTGACTTCAACAAATCGGAAACTGCAGGTGGCTCAGGAGTAAGGAGTAATGTTTTAAGAATCTTAGACATGTATAGTGAAGTAGTTAGAAATTAAATAGTAACAGGCCTTAGAAGTAAAGGTAAGCTCAATTTAACTACAAATGAAAAAGAAGCGCTAAAGGATGATAGCATCATTACAAGACCAGCAGATACAGGTTTGGTTAGAGGTAACCCAAAAATGCACAAAGAAAAACACCCAATGCGAATGATTGTTAGCACAATTGATAACCCAACATATGTTACTGTGGAAATAGCTGAAAGGCAGCTGCATCCACATGTTGAAAGCTTACCTAGCTATGTTAAAGATACAACACATGTTCTGAAAATGATTAATAATGTAAAGGTTAAACTTTCACAGAATACCACTTTATTTTGCATGTCTGTAAAATCCCTGTAGCCCAGTGCTCCCAGCCATGAAACTTTAGAAGCATGTAACGAGGCACTGGTAACACAGTAGATAAGAACATGATACCTACGAAAGAAATATTAAATATGATCAAGATAGTTTTAGAAAATAGTTATTTTACATTTGGAAATAGAAGTTACAAAACAGAATGATGGCACAGCAATAGGCTCAAAATTAGGTATGCATTTTGCAAGCACGTATATGGGCAAATGGGAGGAAATGTTATTGAGTAAACGAGGACACATGGAGAAGAATCTCTTGTACAGTTTTATAAATTAGCAAATGAATTTGGTGGATTTAAGGTGGACAAAATCTAAAATTGAATTCTTAGACACCTTGGTTAAAGTTGATCAAGGATCTATTAAAACAGATCTTTACTCGAAACCTACTGATATGCATCAGTACCTACATATGTCATCTTCACATCCTATCTATACTAAAAGAGCAATTACTAAACGACTGGATATAAGGATAAAAAGAATTTGTTCTGAAGAAAATGACTACAAAAAACAGAGAAAGGAATTAAATAAATCTTAAGAAATGAGGATATAAAGAACACATTTTTCTGTTCTGAATGCCACTTATCTAATCTCCATTTGTGACCCCTGGTTCTTGTTTCTTTTTTCAGGTCAAAAAAGTCCCCTGGGTCAACATTGTCTATACCTTTTAGGATTTTGAATGTTTGAATCAGATCACAGCGTAGTCTTCTTTGTTCAAGACTGAATAGATTGAATTCTTTTAGCCTGTCTGCATACGACATGCCTTTTAAACCTGGGATAATTCTGGTCGCTCTTCTTTGCACTCTTTCTACAGCAGCAATATCCTTTTTGTAACGAGGTGACCAGAACTGAACACAATATTCTAGGTGAGGTCTTAGTAATGCATTGTAAAGTTTTAACATTACTTCCTTTGATTTAAACACTTCTCACAATATATCCGAGCATCTTGTTGGCCTTTTTTATAGCTTCCCCACATTGTCTAGATGAAATATAAAATATAGGTCAGTGTGATACTGACTAAACACACTTTTTACATACTGCAATACTGTATTAGACCATTGGCATTTATATTACTACATGGTACATATAACACATTTATTTTACTGCAATAAAAAAATAGTAATTAAGGAAATAAATCTGAAACATACAAGAAAATCTTGGCTTTTTATGATCTCATTACCCCGTTGTATACCTGCATGATATTGTAGGGTAGTCAATCTTCATTAATGAAACAGAATGTTTCTTTATGTGAAACAGCATTTTAGATCCAATGCTGATAACTTTGTTTTTAAATTGGCTAATTAGGCTGCAGTTTATGTATTTGTCTTGTAAAACTGCAGTACATTTACATATTGGTATCCTCCAGTACTATGTATTACTTATTTTATTTATTTATTTATTTTTTAAATGTCCCATCTGCCCAAACGACTATTGACAAATTAGACGTGTCCCGGCTAAAGAAGAAATCAAGAAAAAATTAAATAAAACACTCCCCAAATGTATGCTCAAGTTATGACTAATATGCATAAAATATACTTTGACTTCCCACACCCTGACTACATAGCAAAATCTGTGCCATCTTTATAGTACAGAAACGGTTGTGCTTTTGATTATCATTAGACTTCAGTGCATAATTAAGTTCAGCAATGAGATTTCATTTTTCAACCTTTCTTGTATATATTAACAAACACAAAATTAACAGGAGTGTATAATATTTTGATTCAGAGTTACAGTTGGAAGTTTGCTTGTTCGTTTATTATTTGTTTATTGTATTTATTTATCAGGGACACATACAATTTAGCCAGTAGGCTAATTTCCATTGAAGTGCACAATATAAGTATTGTACCGGTGGTATAAATACATATTTCTAGTATTAAGGACGCAGTAGATCATTTCAGATTCTTGCTGGATTGATTGTCTAAAAAAAAAAAATGAAAAAGGTGTGGGGTATGTATACTTGTAAGCATTTTTTATGCAGCCTGCTATATTGATTTTAATACATTAACTATCATTACTTCCATTTGAACAATCAATTCACATCAAAGCATAACTTCAGACCACGTGCAGTCGTCGTGACAATTGCCACGATTACCTTTAATTCTTAGTCTAAGTCCACAGAGCTCCCTGCTGTTTTGTTTAATGTATTTTCAGTTTATTTTTGCCTGGTGGCAGGACCAATGAAGTGCAGCTGATTAAATGCTGGTCAGAAGGAACAGGATTGCAAGCTTGTGACAGTATCACAAGTGGTAAATACTTGTTTTTGCTTTGGGTGGCTTTTTTTAGGTAGGGTAAAACTGACCTGAAGTGAGACCACCTGTGAAAACAGGTACAGTACCTGACTAACAGAATCGCAAAAACAGTATCAGTAATTACATGTACTACATGAGAAGAGTTGACCAATGACTAACTATCATTACTCCTACTACATACTACCAACCCCCTGCAATCTGGGAACACATAGGTCACCTAGAGGATCCATAAACAGCAGATGTTGCAGAAAAATTCAAAGATTTCAAAACTATTCCAGGAAATCTAAAATTCTGTGAAACACTAAAGCTGTTTCCACTGTTTAAATTACAGCTGTGTAGCTGCTGTTTAATAAACTTTATGTGCAGAGTTTGGCCAACACCTTCCTTGGTCACAGGGTCTACCAGGGGGGTACTGCTAAGAACACAAATTACCTCATTTGGCTGCTGGTTTAAATTAGGGCCCACATTCCAAAATACTTCTCAAGTCACAGCCTTAATTGGTCAAAATAAATGAGCTGTTTCATCCCTTTCCAGCTCTAAATCTTTCAAAGAGCAAACATTAACCCTCTTCTTCGGCTTTGTTCAATGTTTTCCGACACTAAATGTCAAACATTTCTGAAGGCCACTGAAAAGAGATTTTGTGTTGGGCGCCAGTGTGAAACTCAAAGATGGAAACAAATGTCAAACAGCCCATAAACAATCCCAGGTGTTGCAGAGGTCGAGGAGAGCTGTATAGGGGAGCTTTGTAACATGCCTGTGAGGTTTATACAGATTTTGGATTTTGGTTTACTGTATACTGTCATTTGAACGTTGCTGTTTGTTGCACGACTGTAAGCCTGCTGAATACTATCCCCCATTGAACGATGCCATCTATTTATTTCAAGGCAATTTAAGCTCAACAGCATTCTTTTTTAAGCAGTTAAACACTTTTTTAAAACAAAAAGTAAAAAAAAAAAAAAAAATCTGCTGTTTACAAAACTGATGCTTTAGTTTAAGTCAGCCTTCATTTGTGCAAAACTTGTACGTAAACAAACAAACCTCTTACAGTACTTTAAAAAAAAAAAAAAAAAAAAAAAAACATTTACTGTGGTTTATAAAAGTCACTTATTTTAGACTGTCAAACCTTTTTCAAGTTTAACAAATCAACCCGTTCCATCAAGGTAAGCCATTTGTTTTTATCCATTATAATGTCTCCAATTGTCCTTCGATTAACATTATATGCCTCACTTGGGCAAGAAAACATGTGCGATGTCTTGCTGACTTGCTTTATTATTTTCAGATGCATACATGCAGATTTTTGCTCCGGTGTTAAATGTAGGGTCTACTCACCATTTTGTACTTATTGTTTTGCTCTGGGAGCGGGAGTGTTGATGACATTGGTATGTATGTTCAGTTAACAATGAATTAGGAAAGCGAGTCAAAGGTTAACTGCATAACTTTGTTGTTTTAATTGACCATGATTATTTCACTGGCGCTACAATGAGGGAAACTACAATGCTTATATTTACGTTTGCTTGGCTTGGGAAGTTGGTGGATGGCGGACAGCGGGGTGGCAATATAACGGGTACAAATAGCACTGTTTTTACATTGGAGACATTTGTTCAGAGAGAATAGCTGGCGGTATGCGAGGGTGGAGTTATAAAGGGGCCGGTATAACGCAGAACACCTGTACTACAAGATTATACTGTCTTGGTTTCAAAGCAGTCATTAGTCCTATCCAAAAACATATTCAATTGCAACATCATGTACCTTTAGAACTGTGGGCTAAAAAGTTATCTATTAGACATCCCCTCTTTAATTAATAGAATCCTTTAGTACTCCTTGTAGCTACTTACAATACATGCAATGTGAAAGTAGCATGATTCAAGTCAGCCGACACAACCACCAAGTTGCTTTCTGGCAGTTTTCACCATCTCCATGCTACTTTCACTCATATTTCACACAACATTCTTATTATGGTCAAGGAAAGCAACTGCAACGGTACTTTTTAAGTCCACCATATCTAGTTTGAACATGTTACAATTTATAACATTGTTAAATAAATGCAGACATCTAATTTCTCTTCCCTTGTTAAGTCAGTTATTTTTAAATATTGTACACTTTGTATTTCCTGCAATCACATTCTTTCTTTAAACTAGGACTGCAATAAAAAGGTACGTTTTGACCTTCGAAGGTTCTGAATACGTTACCAAAGTTCGATGGTACTAATTTGCATAATATACTAGCAACGTTACCATAGCTACTTGTTTATATTTGATTATTGTTTGATATTATTTTACAGGTAATCCATATAAATGGAATTTACATGTAGTTTAAAAATACATTATATAGAACAGCAATCCTGTTTGTATAATTTAAATAAAAATACACCTTATGTACATGTAATTGAGGCTGCTTGCGCTATATAAAGTAAGCTTGCATTCCAGAAGCATCTTATTGCGACCAATTAAAAGAACTGCAGCTTGGAGCTCCCGAGTGGCACATCCAGTAAAAGCACTCGTGTAGAGTGCTGGATGAATCCTATAGTCTGGACATCGTCGGTTCGAGTCCAGGCGGACTTAGGCAAAACAAAGCTTTATTTAACACGTTCCAAGCAGGTTATCAGTCAGTCACATTTTACTACTACTAAAAATTAATAACAATAATAACAATAATAATAATAATAATAATAATAACTTATGCTTGTCAAGTGACCCTGGAGATTGGCTGTGCCTCCATGACACATCAACAGTCGCTTGCACAATTTGCATTCATTATTTTTTTTGGTTGTCTGGGCATTCAACCAAAAAATACCAAACAGCAGAGGGGTTGAGAGACATTTCTTTCAATACAGCTTACACTATACAACGCTGTGCTGTCGAGATGGCGAATGAAGAAATTAAAAGTTCTGTCTCTGGATAACACAAGCTGGAGGGGGAGGGGCGGACAGCTGAAATTAATTATTAGTGTTGGCGTACCTTTTGGATGTTTCAAAACTAGGGGTGCACAGATTTTCTTGGCCGATACCAATAGCTCGTTGTTACAACTTCTACCTATACTGCACAGTAGAAATGAAATGTAGCCTAATCAACGTCAACTACAACAACTTTTGTTAAATTCTTATTTTAAAGCATACACTGCATAAAAAGCAGCTCAACCTACCTTTAAGGGTAAAGTTGGGAGTCTTGGATAATGTAATAAAATATTGCAAAATTACTCTTAAACAATCATAATTACTAAGAACATAAGAAAGTTTACAAACGACAGGAGGCCATTCGGCCCAGCTTGCTCATTTGGTTGTTAGTAGCTTATTGATCCCAGAATCTCATCAAGCAGCTTCTTGAAGGATCCCAGGGTGTCAGCTTCAACAACATTACTGGGGAGTTGGTTCCAGACCCTCACAACTCTGTGTAAAAAAGTGCCTCCTATGTTCTGTTCTGAATGCCCCTTTATCTAATCTCCATTTGTGCCCCCTGGTCCTTGTTTCTTTTTTCAGGTCGAAAAAGTCCCCTGGGTCAACACTGTCAATACCTTTTAGAATTTTGAATGTTTGAATCAGATCGATCACATAGTCTTCTTTGTTCAAGACTGAATAGATTGAATTCTTTTAGCCTGTCTGCATACGACATGTCTTTTAAACCCGGGATAATTCTGGTTGCTCTTCTTTGCACTCTTTCTAGAGCAGCAATATCCTTTTTGTAACAAGGTGACCAGAACTGAACACAATATTCTAGATGAGGTCTTAGTAATGCATTGTAAAGTTTTAACATTACTTCCCTTGATTTAAATTCAACACTTTTCAAAATATATCTGAGCATCTTGTTGGCCTTTTTTATAGCTTCCCCACATTGTCTAGATGAAGACATTTCGGAGTCAACATAAACTCCTAGGTCTTTTTCATAGATTCCTTCTTCAATTTCAGTATCTCCCATATGATATTTATAATGCACATTTTTATTGCCTGCGTGCAGTACCCTACAATTTTCTCTATTAAATGTCATTTGCCATGTGTCTGCCCAGTTCTGAATACTGTCCAAACAATTTTGAATGACCTTTGATGCTACAATAATGTTTGCCACTCCTCCTATTTTTGTGTTGTCTGCTTACTATACCAGAATCTAAATCATTAATGTGGATTAGGAATAGCAGAGGACCTAATACTGATCCCTGTGGTACTCCACTGGTTACCTCGCTCCATTTTGATGTTTCTCCTCTAATCAGTACTTTATGCTTTCTACATGTTAACCACTCCCTAATCCATGTGCATGCATTTCCTTGAATCCCTACTGCATTCAGTTTGAGGATTAATCTTTTATGCGGGACTTTGTCAAAAGCTTTCTGGAAATCTAAATAAACCATGTCATATGCTTTGCAATTATCCATTGTCAATGCTGCATCCTCAAAAAAATTAAGCAGGTTAGTTAGACACGATCTCCCTTTCCTAAAACCATGCTGGCTGTCTCCCAGGATACTGTTACCATATAGGTGTCGTTTACGGTAAACTTTGAGACATTTCACAGTAAAGGCACTCACTACTACTACAGAGCTATTGGAGAAAAAACAGACTAAAGTGTTATAGTAAGGCCCATCTAACAAGCTTTTCACAATAAAACTTAAGAATGACATCAGGTCTGGGGCATTTCGCCCTTGCAATTTTATTATTATAATACAGGTGCAGTCATTATGATTTACCCCAACAACGTGATTCTGTGTGTTTTAGGGTACGCTGACACTGCGCTGGGGCTTGTTAAGCGCTAGAGGGCAATACCTAGTTAGAAACTGCTTTAACTATAGATTAATAGCAGGGTCGAGGTCACGTGCTAAAACTAAAGAATAACAAAAGGGCAAAGCTAACTTCTAGTAAACTCTTTTGTGTAGCAATAGCCCAAAATAAATAAACTGTGCAGTAGCATATATCAATAAGTTAAAGCATGCTTTTTCTTAAGAAATGGATACATGCATTATGCACGTGAAGGTGGTTTTATGTTTTCCTAGTTATTATAAAAAGTTGTCATTTATTTTTTTTCAAGAAAACAAAAATATACGGTAGGCTACTAAAACCATTCCACAAATATTTTCTTATATCAGTAATAGCTAATAAAACAAAACTCGGGTAGCCTACAGTTTGACATGTAAAAACAGAATTTGATTTATATTTTCTCAGGACATTTATCAGTTTTAACTTAAAATAAACATGACAAGAAAGGTTTGTAATTACTGTTTACAAGTCACTTCTCATGCGCAATTTTTTAAAGAACATATTCTGTGGTAGAAAGGTATAATCCTTATGCAGCAGTATTTATGATGCAATAGCAATATTACGACCTTGGCCAAACCAAATATGCATTGCAATTGTTTTGTTTTTACACACTGCAGACAAAAAATACAACATAAAATAATAATCATTTGGATATAATTTTGGGATCTTGTGCCGTTTACAGTTTGCTTCTATCATGTGTACATCCAAAGTTATTAAACTTTAAAGTTGACAGTTGAGCTTTTATTTGAAATACAAACCAGCGCTTGGCGATTTCGTCATTCAGAACATTAAATACCGTAGCCTAAGTGTTGATTATTTTGTTTTTAAACACATTATCTTACACGTCTTTCACATTTCCACATTAAACGTTCCATTATGAGTTGGCTAATCTTCTATCTAAAACTATCATTGAGACTGTAAAGAGATATTCAGGGTAAAAACAAGAACACGATTAAATACCAAAAGAAAATATGAATTAATCCCTTAGTCTTTCTTCTCGCACTGTGGTGATAAGTTTGCCCTTGTGTCCTACATTGGATATGAACCGAACAAAACTGACATCATCTTGACTAAAGATATTGTTGGAACACTGAAGCAGGGCAGCAACGTGGAAATGATGAAGCTTGGTGGTAAGTGTTTTTTTTTTTTGCTCGCAAATTATATTTTATTGTTGAATACTGGGAAGCTCTCATTTTTTGTTATGTACTGATGCAATTCATGAATCTATCTTGTACTTTTTATTTTCTCAGATGCCAATAAACTCGCTAAATCAAAAGCAGAGTTGGAGAGACAGCAGATTAAAAATGATGTTCAGAAGAAAAGAAAAATAAAGCTTTATAACAATGAAAGCTGCCATCCGGTTAAAAAGAGGAAGCTTGTCAATAAGACAAAGGTACTATGTTATAGGCTACAAATTTTGTATTTATTTATTTCACCAGGAAATTTACCTGTTGAGACCGAGGCCTCATTTACAAGGGGGTCTCGGAACACATTTTTAAAAGATACTAAAAACAATAAAATATGTAGGCTAAATGTAGTGCTCAGGTTGTATTGGGCTACTTCAACTCCAAAATAAGTAAACTCAATTTTAAACATTAAATTCCCTTTCAAGCTAGTGCTATTTGGAAAGTGTGTGCTACTGCTTATACTAAAATACGTTTTATTTTCGTAAAAAGACAAATGTCATCGCACAGTTCCCTTCACTGCAACCGCCCGACCACATTTCACCTATACAGCACCGAACCCACATTGTACCTGCTCACCTGGCAAAGAACTGCTGCAGAATGAAAAACAACGGGGAACCATTAACAGCCTGAAGCGGCAAATTGTACATCTGCACGAAGCAGTCGGATCTGTTACCAAAGCTGCGAGAGAACTCTTGAACGCATGCAGAGTCACTATGAGAATGAACCACTGGAGACCAAGTACTATGCAGTGCCACCGTTCTGTCAGACATTGTAATCAACAGCATTAGCCTGGAAAAGGAAGTGGAAATCCATGTCTTGAGCCGAGGAAGAGTGGAAAGATCTGCTGCATTGTTGTTCAGGGCGCTCATTACAACTGAACGTTACCACGAGTGGGCAAACAATGTAAATTATGATGGTCCCAGAGGCAAAAAAAGGGCTGCCTACGAACCTGAAGCACATTCTATGGGGCTATTTGCACAGGCGTTTCAGAGTGGAACCACAGCACAACAGACTCGTAAGGGATTGAACAAACAAACAGCTCCGAATACCTAGAAGAACAGACATCATGAAGTGATGTTGTTAAACACCATGGTGTTTACTGTGTAAAAACTTAAAGCATTCGTTTTTGTATGCAATTTGTTCAAAAAAACATTGTATTCACAGTACATTCTTTATGTGTATTTATTTGGTTTACAAAATAATCCTCACACACCCCAACGTAACGTAGAACACATTTCTTAACACCCCTCCGCCACAACACGTTGAATAAGCGTTGATCCTCCTCCCCCCATTCGACCGCATATGAATCACTTAAATTCCCTTCCCCCAGGTGAAGATTTATTTTTGGTGATTAATGGCGCACATCCACAACAGCGAAATATCAAAAGAAAACAACACGTTGACGAATGAATCTCTTAGTCTAAAAACAAGAAACAGCTATCTTCACAATCTCTTAAATAAACAAAACTATATATATATATTTTTTAGAACATTTTCTTTTACACAAAATAATACAAACGTGTTAACTGTAAACATGTAGAAAAAAAATACATGGCAGCTATGGAGTCTGTAGCCTACATTAAAAAGAAAAGCTACCGAAATTGGTTTATGCCGCAAGATGGAACAGCACAAAACATTGTCCTTAATTTAAAAAATATATATATTTCTATACTGTATTAAAAAATAATATTCAACACAAACTACACCGCAAATGAATAGGAATCACAGAGCTGATATCGGGAATGTGCCAACTGAAAGCGGACGGTCAATATAGCCTATAACCTATCAGAAGATTAAAAAAGAAAAATCATGCTGTGTCACAAGGGAATTCAGTGATAGTTTCTAAAGAAAACAGCAGGCATTTTTATTAAAGTGCATGTGCTTATTTTCGATTTGTCAAATCCTTGTTCTTAAAAAGCTCCACAAGGTTATTTAGCTCTCGGTATTGAAAAGTAAACAAACACATTGATTAGGCTAATAAATCTTTGTCTCTATGCAAAGGTGATACGTAGCCTAGCTTACTGTAGACAGATGATAGGCTAAGTGAATGCTGCAAGTGTTGTTGTTGTTTTTAAACACATTGAAACACTTTTTGAAATTTAACATGTGTACAAAAGCAAAACAGAAGCTTCTTCAGACTTGTTCCTGGCAAAAATAATACAAATGCTCTGATTAGAGCATGACGAGAATTTACAGCCTTTTTTGATTGTACATTAAATAAAGTGGAAAAAATAAAAACGAGACTACTGTTTGCTTTTGCTGTTTATTTTTGTAAAGCGCCATGCGACACTTGCACTAGGCTGCTATATAAATTAAATTGGTATGGTGTAAACGGGTCTTGCCCTTTTAGGATACAACACAGCGGGAGCTCTGCTCAGAGAACTGGATTACATAAAGAAAGTGTTTAGTGTCTGAGGCTGCAGCAAACGGCAGCGAGGAAAGGGGCAAGCAAGCATGGCTGAGGAAGACAGCCGCAAACATTGTGACTCCATATACCCATACTGAAGAAGTACAGTCCCTGGGACGTTATTAATTTAGTTCAGGGGGAAATTGGGCAACCCTGTTAAATTATACTGAGATAAGTTTAATTTTATGATAGCTAACTACATGTATAATACCAATGCCAATAGTCAGCCTCTTCTAACACGTTTCCACTGTTGTATCCAACTCTTACATACCCAGGTATGGGTAGATTCTGTTTGGGAAGGGTTGGTGAGGATGCATTGTTGACTAGCTGACGAAAATGCGTAGCCCAATGTTATGACGTGTTTCAAGGCGGCCACTTAAAAACTTGGCATGCATGATTAATCGAATTCAGGTGAAGCAGCAGAAAAAGTACAACAGTAGAAAACGACTAATGCATCAGGAAGAAATAAGATCGGAGACGAGGAAGAAGCTATTAAAACTCTGTCCGATTACCACGATAAACTAGCGTTCCTGCCACATTAGTTCGTAAGAGACATGTGTAGTATACTGGTGCACAGTGCTTATAAACAAGGCCAAGAAGATACAGTCAAAATTCTCAGTTTATTTCTTCAGTATCCAAGAAAGTTAGCGTAGTTGTTATTAGTCACAGTCCACAAATCTTGCTCATGCAAAATACACTTCCAGTGCAGTACATAATTAATACAGTCCCTCTAGGATTATACGAAAGAACGTAAATTTTTTACGTTTTGTGCTTTATAAATTATGCTACAATGTATGCTTTATTAAATCAAACTATTATGTTGTAGCAACTTCGTATCACTGTACTTGCTCCTGTACTTGATTTACAAAATCTTTTTTTTTTTTTTTTCTGTTGACAATACTGTCTAACCCACCGACTGTAGCTGCTTGTTGATGTTTAAAGCATCTCTAGCCCAATATAGAATAGCTTCACTTTGTTGTTACTGGTTGCACTAGATCTCAATTAGTTGCAGCTTCATTATTTTTCTGTGCTAGTGTACCAGCGATCAGGAATTATTTACCAAAAAACAAAACAAAACAAATAAACAGATCTGTCGTATTGTAAACTTGCTTGGCACAGACCACGCTCTTCCATTGTTTTTTTATTGTGATATACAGTATTTGTGCTTTGTTGTGAATGCCAAGCACAGACAAAATATACAATTAAGTCAATGTTATAAGTCCTTTAAGTTCAACACCAATAAAACAGCACACAATACAAGTGTCATAAATAATTAAAACAGTCAATGCAAAAATATTCTCATTCCAATAACAGGTTGACCCTGGTGCCCCACCCACAGCCTGCTCTGGCCCGGGGTCACTCAGATATCTTGCCATACATATTTGTATACACTAACTGCAGTAAACTAAACTGTGGTGTTTATGAAAGCTAGACACTGTATATTGTACAACAGCCTTCTTTTAAAATAGCATAAAGAGCCATGTGTAACCCAGTATTTCTGAAACAGTGATAACCATTTAGTAACTGTTCCAAGTAACAAAAAAAGAAAAAAAACTATTTAATAATTTTCTTCATTAAATTTATTGGCAAATTTCTGAGTTTGGTTAAAATGTTTAGTGAAAATCTAAATGGTTTTGTAGTAAACTAAGTTGAAACACAGATACGTGACACCCTTATACTCGAGATACATATAGACAGTTATGAATACACTTTAAATTATATTTAGGGCTTCTGATTTTCGGTTTCAACTGATAAAGCCCGATAAAACACCCCCGATACAAAAAAATCGAAATCGGTTGATAGCCAATAAACACCAGAAAACACCTGAAAAACTGCGGAAATTGTTAATCAATTCACGTTGACTTTACCCTTTTCCCATTAAAAAATAAAACCTACTACAAAAATAATAATAAATACATTTCCCAGTGCTGCTGGGCAATGTCCCGCATTCCTGACTTGCATCTATCATTGATTCGTTCTGAATACTTTAAACCCGCCCCAACTACTAAGTGACAGCAAATTCCTACATTTCTATTGGAGACTCCGCTTGCGAGATTTAAAACGAGATTACAATCAGGATGGAGGCTTGTTAGCGGGATTTAAAGCTGTATTACAGTTAAGATACAGAGGATTTAACACAGAATTGTGGCGAAATTTACAAAAATGCCTACACACAAAAACCCCAGAAGAATGTGCCCGTAACCATAGGGATTTCGTTGTGGAAGACAGCACAGGAAAGAAGGTACAACTTAAGTGTGCAAGTACTGTCGAGTTACTGAAAGTAACCGAAAACACTAATTTCATACAGTATATCACAAACGAAAGCCTCGAAATTATTATTTTTTTTACATACAACTCGAAAATAGCTAAAAATAAGCACCGAAAAACACAATTAATAAAACCCGAAAAACAGAAGCCCTAATTATATTGCATCATTCTGCAACCACTGCTACAGGATATCAACAGTAGCATAATGGCTTTAAAAAAATATTTTCCAATGTTCAACTGAAGCATCCATCTTCCACAAAATTACTAATACACAGAATTAACTAAATAGCTAATTCAACAACCACTGACTTGTAATACATCAATTGTTATGCAAAAACAGCTAATTTGATGTTCCGACTTTCCATACTCTACCGTATGAAAGATGAAGAAAAAGGTACTACAAAAAACTCGGTTTAAAATATTGCAACTTAACAACAACTGAGAAAAAAGATTCTCCCTGCTTTATCAAAGTGACTTATCTGGTGATGTCTCTCGTAGTGATATCCACCACAAGTTTACACATGTTACTAAAAGAGAACACAAAGCAATGGAACTGGTCCTAACTGTTGAGCACATCTGACCAGTAGTCATTATCATACTTGCCTTTTACCTTACTGTCAAATGTGGTTTCAGACAATGTTGGTCTTCATTTCTACCTCATTCGCTTTCCATAACAAAAAACAAAACACAAAACAATAGAAAATGTTTGAAGCATGCGTATGGTGGGCAGGAGTTGGATGCTTGTCATTGGATACACAATGTTTGTATAGCACTTTGAGATCCTGTGTGGATGAAAGGTGCTTAATGCAAGTTTTATTCCACTCCAGAATGTATCCAAGTGAAATTTGATATGGTATACATCCAAAGGGTGAAATCTTACAAAGCAGTAATTTTTAAAGGAAGAGTTACTTGGCAATAATATCAAATATACAAATAGAGGCTTACATGTATAAAATGTAAACACATGTAACTTTGTTAGAATAAAAAAAAAACTGTACATTTCTAATTTGAGGATGCTGAACAGATTGTTACTGTAGATCTTGTGGTCCTCTAAATACCCAGCAAACATAGATTTCACTGGATTTACTCGAGGCCTTTTTTGAAGTAAAAACAAAGGCACATTTTTAGAAAGGAATACATCTAAATCGCATGATACAAGCAGCAAATCACTTATTTTGAGGCAACAGTTAATGTATTGCTCAGATTAGTTTCTTGCTACTTTTCAGAAACACTGCCTTGGGTTTTTTTCACTTCGACTATGATGAGTCATTTTATTTTTTTTTAATGTAGGGCCTGCTTTGGGCAGGTGGGTGGGGGGTCTTGAAAAAAGTACCTTGCTGTAGTTCATCCACATTTGGGTTGCCCCCTTACAGTACAGGCATTACAAATATATACAGATTGCTTTTTGAAGGTTTTGCCTCCAGTGTTTCATGTTAAACCTCTTGCTGGAATATCACCACTTCTTTTTTATCACCAGCTGCTCACTGCAGCTGAAACAGCAGGTTAGGGAAAAATAGACTTAATACAAAGAGTACAGAGTTTATTAATAATTTACAACTACAGTAGAACCTAACAGTTACTAACAAATTGACAACAGAGGATGTTCTGAAATGTCTAATTACTTTTCTATTATGTATTTAAGTGCAATGTACAGTAAAACGTCTTCGCCTTTAACCTGGAGAATGATAAGAGAGAGAACAAAGCCAGGGGAGCTGTGTTTAACTGTGAAAGTTACTTAGCATCTGATCATTTCACAGCTGCATTCACACTGGGTCCATTTCAAACGTACTCGGTCTGGTTTGTTTTGTTTGAAACAGTGTATCAATGAGCTTGCTGTTCACACTTACCTGTAAGCAAAGGGACCAAGTTTGTTTCGATGCAACCTCAAGTCTTTTTTGGTCCTTTTCCATTTTTTTTCAGGACCGAGCCTGTTTGTGTTCACAATGCAGTTTTCAAGTGCACTCGGTTTGTTTATATGGTGTGTGAACAGGATGTTTACAATATCCTGCAAGGCATATTGAAAGATGGCAGCTGTTGATGTATTGCTCCGGTTTTTAATATAGCATGTTTTAGATAATTACATGTTGCTGTGGAAGAAAGCACTGGTGGAGCACTTCGCTCATTTAATTAATACATTTCTTGAATGCCTACAGTAGGAGAATGCAGTTTGCACAATTCTGCACGGTTCTGCTAATGTCGGCATTAAGCAAAGTAATTTGAGAAAAGTGAACATATTTTACTATTTTTCTGAATTTTGTCCAGTTCGGCTATCAGAGCTTCGGTTTCTCGCACTATCCGTGTAGTTTAGGATTTCCACTGATGCCGTAGCAGTTCTGAAGCTATTAACAAAAATAGCAGTATATCAAATAACACAATAAGAGTTTAAAAATTAAACATCGGGGGCTCCCGAGTGGCGCATCCAGTAAAGGCGCTCCGCGTGGAGTGCAGGATATGCCCTATAACCTGGAGATCGCAGGTTCGAATCCAGGCTATGTCACAGCCGACCGTGACCGGGAGTTCCTAGGGGGCGACGCACAATTGGCTGAGCTCTGCCCGGGTAGGGAGGGCTTAGGTCGGCAGGGGAATCCACGGCTCACCGCGCATCAGTGACCCCTGTGGCCGATAGGGCGCCTGTGGTTCTGCAGTGGAGCCGGCACTATAGGTCTGGTGGCATTGCTGTGGATCTGCAGTGCGAAAAATGACGGCTTGGCAGGAGCACGTTTCGGAGGACGCGTGTTCCAGCCGCCGTTTCCCGAGTCGGCGGGGGGGGTTGCGAGCGGTGAGCCGAGGATACAGATAATAATTGGGCATACTAAATTGGGGAGAAAACCAGGGTAAAAAATTGGCCACGACTGAATTAAAAAAATAAATAAATAAAAAAATAAAAAATAAAAGAAATAAACATCGGGTGAATTTATTGCAGATCATAACAACTCATTATTTTCTTTATATTTTCATCTACTCAAAACATGTTAAATGTACAAAAAGCCAGATTTTACAAAAATAGATCAGCTTTTACCATTTAAACATGTGATATACACAATCAGAATGATTAAATAAATAATCCATAAGATTGGTTATTTTATTTTTGGATGGCGCTAACACACAACCTAATACATTACTCTGTTATTAATTTGCTGAGCACGCTGATGCAGTTTTGTACTTAAAAAATTACAATAACAAAACCAGGATTATTAATAATTATTATTATTATTATTATTAATAATAAAGTTTCTGACTGGGCCAAAAAATGAAGGCTGAAAATTGTCACAATCTCAAATTTTCCCAGGAAGTCTGGTAACCCTAGTTCCAAAACATTTTTTGTTTTTTGCTCTACTTGTTTACGCAAAATGTTTACTTCCTAGCCAGGTTACCTCGTATAGTTTGTTTCCTATGTGCAAAAGGGCCAAGTCCAGCAGTTCACACTGACTTTTAGCAAGTGAACCAGACTCAGTGTGTTTAACAAACGGACCGAGACCACCTCTTAGGTGAACTCGGTATGGTTTGTTTCCCAAGCGGACTTTGTTGTTCACACTTCACAGCAAACGTACCAAACCTCTACACAGACCCAGCGTGAACACAGTTGACTGGTCAGTTCTAGTGTTAGTAACTTTCAGGTTCTACTTAATCAATGAGACTCACATTTTATTTCAAGTCAATTCTCCTCCCCATCTATACTAAAATACGTAACTCTGTGCATGGAATTGTTCCAGTAAGAATAACAGGTATTTTTAAAGCATCTCAATGCTTTGGATTTTACAGAATACAAAGGGACTGGATTCTCAAAGCTATTTTTTCCAAATTGTCATTAGCACTTTTTTCAAATAAAAGAAATGTAAAAAAAAGAGAGAGACTTACAACAAAGCCATCATTTATATGTTTGAGTTGTTTATTTCTGGTTTGGTTACTTGAACAGATTTTATTTTTCTTCTGAAAAAAAAACAAACAAGTAAGCAAGCTAATGATCATTTGGAGTAAAGAGCTTTCAGAGTCTAACCCAATGCATTTAAATGTTCCTGACAAAACATCTCCAAATCATTTTCTACTGTCTGATAATGTAGGAAAGCACACATTTTGCACTGATTGATGAAGCATACAACTGCATTTCAACTTTGGATAAGAAAGAGAAAGATAGGCCAGAGCTTGAGGAACTGGTAAAGAAATCAGTACATTTTCAGAACAGTTTCATGTATCCATTAAACAAAATACAGTTAAAGCTTTGAGAATACTGCACCTATGAAAATGTTTCTGTGTGCAATCTGGGCTTTATGGTGCGTTTACACTGGCCATTTTTAGGACGGCTTTGGGCCGTCTGATTGTCTTTTTTCTGCGGTTTAAACGCACACGGCCGACTCTCAGCTGTCCTAAAAACGGCCAACTAAAGACGTGGCTCAGCGCCAGCATAGGTCCGTCCGAAAGGCAGTGTAAACTCACCCGACTTTATGACGGCTCACGCACGACATGAGTGCCGCTCGGCTCCTCCCCCATGGAATCTAAACAGGAAGAAGCTGCAGTGCCGTTGCAGCGTCACAAAAAGAGAAGAGCGACTTGAGACACAAGTGTCCTCAATATTTGAATTTATTAACTGTTTATATTGGGGAGTATTTGTAAATATCTACGTTTTATTATTAAGTTGTCATCAAAAGTGTACATACCCCAAATATCCATACATTGGGCTATGTACACTTTTGATGGTAATTTTTCTGCTTTGTTAACCAGGTGCAGACACCGGTGGACGTCAAAGAAACAAAAGTGTAATATTTGAGTTTATCAGTGAGAATTATTTAAAAAAACAACACTATCAAAAATAAATTAATACAAAAACTATCCTGGATTGTGTTTTTCCCAGTTAATTTATTGTAAACCACTTAGTTACTGGTTTAGTTTCAAACACGCTTCAACACACTGTCTTTTTGTTGTTTGTTTTTATTGTTATTTAAATAAATATTTTGATTGTGCCAATGATTAGCTTAAAACACAGAATATATATATATATTATATATATATATATTTTTACAAATGTTTTAGTTTTTTTGTTTGTTTCTGACAACCGCGGCGTGAACTGGGGAGAGCAGGAAAGCAGAGCTGTCATAGTGTTGTGGGGTGAAACTCAAATCCAGAGTGCGCTCTCAGCAGAAACACAAAATAAATACATATACCAAGAAATAGCGGCAGGTTTGGAGAAAGATCTGTGCAACCGCCTCTCTGCCCTTTTTGATTATAGTCGATCTGTTACATAAATTGTGTTTTACATGTTATGTTCTAAGTTTTAAATAAAGATTGTTTTAATAATTTGCGTTCCCTGTCATTTTGTTTTTTAAAAAAAGGAATGGGCAGCAGTGTGGAGTAGTGGTTAGGGCTCTGGACTCTTGACCGGAGGGTCGTGGGTTCAATCCCAGGTGGGGGACACTGCTGCTGTACCCTTGAGCAAGGTACTTTACCCAGATTGCGCCAGTAAAAACCCAACTGTATAAATGGGTAATTGTATGTAAAAATAATGTGATATCTTGAAACAATTGTAAATCGCCCTGGATAAGGGCGTCTGCTAATAAATAAATAATGATAATATTGTTTTGAATTACAAACAATTTAGATAGTGTACTTATTACAAATTATTAATATTATTATTATTATTATTTATTCATTTGCTGTAGTAGCATTTGTAACAAAGCTAATTTGAAAAAAATAAAATTTGTTAACTACAATTGTATACAGTAAATGTTTTTTCTCTGGTATTCCTGTGGCTGCTTAGCCTATTTTAACTAAAAAATAAAGGACTTATGCATCATACAATTATGTATATATACAAGGTGAGATAATATCGGTGAAGAAACAGAATAGTGTTATTTTGAAAACAAAAGGGTCTTTATTATTACAATAATAAACAGCAAATTTACTAATCTTATTCAAGGTGAAATCCTTCACATAACAAATGGGTCAGGAACCGCTATGTTATGTCAAATACTGTCTAAACGAATAACCATTTTTTCGTAGACTGCAAGATAAGTATGTATTTTTTAACCCTTTGCGGTCCATTGTCGGACTGGGTCCGACATTGCAATTATTCCTCACAGGTCCTTTGTCGGACTGGGTCTGACATCATTATAGCAAAGCAAAGCAATTGAATGGTTTTCTCTGCTCCGGAAAAAGCAGAGAAAACCATTCAATTGCTGAGTGGGAGCGACAGGAGCCGAGACAAGCCGAAAAAAAAAAAAGGCGTATCTCATGAATAGTCATACATGGTATCTGGTATCAGATAACGGGGCGGTCGTAAGTAAACAAGTTGGCTGACTGAATCAGCGCACAGAAAACACGGAAATTTGCAGAGCTTTTTTGAGATGTTATAGTAATAAAATAATGACTTGGATCGCATTATTGAGGAGTTTGGTGATAAAACGAGTGATCAGGAGATGATCGATCGGTATGTACGACTATTATTATTATTTATTTCTTACATAGGTGAAAGCAATAGCGAACGAAAGGGTGGGGCGGGGCTGGAGATGCCTAGTGAGTGCTTTGTTGATATGCAGGGCCATTTAAACCTGTTTGACTGTGTATAATAAATGGACCGCAAAGGGTTAAGTCCCCGCAATATGAATACAACACTGTATTGTTTGTTTGTAATACCACTCTGCCTCTTCCGCTTTGTGGTTTGGGGAGGGGAAAACTTGTCATCCCTTCAGTGGTCGTTATGACGTCACCAAGCACGTATTGTAATTTAGGTGGTGTGCGCACACAACCGCAGTGTAAACGCTACGTGAAAAATCATAAGAATCCCCGCGATCGGTTGGACCCGAGTCGGTTTTGGTCCGAGGTGGCAGTGTAAACGCAGCAATAGAGACACAATCAACTTCTAATCACTTATTGATTTTATATAATTTTTACACCACAGGAGCCAACTGTAAACTAAAGTCCCTTCAGATGTTCACATGTCAGCCTTAACCCTTTGCGGTCCTATATCGGACCTGGTCCGACATCGCAAATTTTCCCTTTCCGGTCCAATGTCGGACCCTGTCCGCCATCATCAAAAAGACGCAAAAAACAGGTCTCTAGTCGTTTTTTCTCCGGAAAAAGTCGAGAAAACCATTCAATGGCCGAGTGAGACCGATAGGAGCCGAGAGAAGCCGAAAAAAAAAGGGCTTATCTCATGAATACTGATAGACCCGACACCACATAGATAACACGGACATAAACAAACAAGATAGCTGCTTCTGCATCAAGCGCTCAAAGAATATCACAGACATTTGCAGAGCTTTTTTTTTAGATGTTATAGTAATAAAATAACAACTTGGATCGCATTATTGAGGAATTTGGTGATAAAACGAGTGATCAAGAGATGATTTATCGGTATGTACTATTATTAAAAAAGTTATTTGAAAAATATAGCGAACGAGGGGTGGGGCTGGAGTTGCAGCACTGAGTGTCCTGTTGATATGCACTGCCTTTTAAACCGGTTTTACTGTGAAAAAAAATACTTTCAAACAGCGTGTCTAAAATAAACTGCACGTGTGAAAATAAATTGGACCTGACACGCCTGACACACGCTGAATAAATGGACCGCAAAGGGTTAAGGAAAAAATCGGGGGGGTGTCGGAGAGGGCTGCTCTCTCACTACGATCTCCATTTCCTACCTCAATCCTGTCTCAATCCAGTCCTCCCGTTAGTCTAGATGAAAGCGGTTGCGAGTAGCACGGTCGGCGGGGTTCTGCCTTTGCTCCCGAGCTCTGTCTTAAAGCCATATACCTACACAGCAGAGGTTCTCTCAGGAGGCAGAGAGGACACCCAGCCACACATTGTACTTCTGCAGCTTATGCACTTTTTGCCCCTACGTGGGCCCTCTATCCTAATCGTTCTCCTCTAGCAAGCTATATGTCTTAGCTCTGGCCTCTAAACTGTCTCCTATTCACAGGTTCCTTTGGGGCACGTGATCCGGCACCGGACGCCGGCTCGACCTCAACCACGAGGTCGCCACCTGGTGCCAGCCCTGTCTAAATCTTTCTTATTCCAGGTCTGCGACCTTTCCATCCCTATGGGTAGCTGTGTCTCCCCAGGCCACTAGAACGTGGTCCTCTGAGCAGTAAAGGGACTCTCCATGTGTTATATGTTCTTCGGTTCCAACCATACCGGAACCTCTTGCTCTCATGGGTATCTTGTTCCCAAACCGCCGAGGAAGCTCCTCACGGTTCTCCGAGTAGTGAGAGTCATGTCTGTCCTGTCTGTCTACTAATCTCAGCCCTTAAAGACGCCTTGTGAATGTATACTTATATATATATATATATATATATATATATATATATATATATATATATATATTTTTTTTTTTTTAACAATATAAAAGAAAGCCTTACCATTGTTGTTTCCTGAATTGAGCCAAAACTGTTGATGAAAATGTTAACTTTATCATCCACTGGAATACCTGTGAAAAAACAGCGACAGTATGTTTTATAGAGCACTTAATTTTTATTTTTTTTTCATCAGCTTCAATTTCTAAAGGAACAATTAGATAATGTAGACTAATAAATTAGACTCTGACTAAAGAAAGTAAATTCAATATTTATTTTGTGGCGAGCTTTTGATATTGATTGTAACAGATTCTAAGATCCCACATCATCCCTTTCCATGACAAATAAGGCATGACATTCTGTGTATGTAGCATTACACATACACAGGCATACACACTAAATACTTCTGGGAATAAGCCTGGACCAGTACAGAATATGTAATTCCTTCCTTGAAGATCATTATTTACAGTCTTACCGTACATAAGCTGAATTACCATTTCATGGCACCATAAATAAATCAAGAAATGCTAACCTCCACTGAAATAAAAATGATCCCGATATTACGACAGACAGAATCAGAACTCAGTGGCTGTACAATGGTCATACAAAACATTACATACTGGCCACTTATTCTAGTACCGTCAAAATAATATAGAGCACTGTATTGTATAATGTATTTATAATAAATAGTTTAATACTTCATTGTGCTGTATGCTTTTTAATTATACTTGATGATGATGACGACACCATAGAATATGACAGTTGAGGACAATAGTAATGCTATTAAAAACCAAACAAATGTTTATGAAGACATTTTTTAAATGTGTTTTTACATTTTGTTGGACTGTATCTCTTAGGCATCTTGAAAATTATGTTGCTTTTTGAAGTTTCAAGATTCTGATAGTTTCATCTGTGGGATACGACAGCTCTACTCTTAATCTGATTGACTAAGATGATAAGGGTTAATAATATGCTACTGCTTTATTAAATTATAACAAATGCAGATGCAGTCAGGAGAACGCATTTATGACACAAAAACATTCAAGTGCAGGGGAAGAAATAAGACTCCTATTGCATAGAAGTTTCACCCATTCCAGATTGTAACATGTGCTCGATTAGCCCCAGTGTATAGGTAACAATTTCAGGTGTGTCTTATCGTAAAACTAGGAATGGTTTAAAGTGCTATGCAATGGAAGTCTTATTTCCACCCCTGAAGTGAAGGCACAATCTTAAATGTTCTACATATACAAATGCTTGCAGACTGTAGAAAACTGAAAATGTGAATTGCTACTAAAATGAAAACTAGAGTATTTGTAAACAAAGCACTGCGGTAAAGGTCGTTTTCAAATGTAAAATGCATCAAATGTAAAACTAAAAATATCGCTGACCTTTGAAATTGGGCCGAATTCTCGGATCGTAATTAAGCAGCAGTCTGTTCAAGATGTTGCTGGTAGAGTTGGCTGGTACTCGTGCAAGGTCCTCGCTTGACAGCTCTCTGAGAACAAAAAATAAGCATAGCATAGCAAAGGGAAAATCTGTTCCACATGGGAGGTGAGCAAGAAAATCTTCCAAGGTCATTGTTGTATAAAGGACATTTTTGAATATATGTAGAATACACTGCAAAAATAAATTTTAGTTTAAGCCATACATCTTTTAAGACATACTATATAGATTTACTTGTACATTGTTTAGGCATAGCCCACTTTGTCTAGATGCACATGAAAGTACAGATGGTTTTACAGATTAATATGCTGCAAAAATGATATTTTTAAACAGTTCTTACTTTTTGTTTGATCGTTTATATAAAAGGTGCTGCAGAAGTATACATTTTGTATAACAAAACATCCATATGAGGATAAAAGAGCATAATATTGGTCACCTATGAGACAATTAATCAGGTATCCAAACACGAAGACATAATGATTTTATTTTTTAATCAATAATGTATATTGTATTGCATGTTGCAGCACGTATCTATATTTTCAAAGCGTCTGTTTTCTCTAGTCTCTAACTTCTTAAGGGTCGTGAATGGTATTACTTAGCTGTTAGAATCTAGTTTTGTAAAATAAGTGTTTTTGTCCTTTAAAAAAAATAGGTGTTAGTTCAAGACTGGAGTAAAATATGCCGTATGATCCATAAAATACTTTCTCTGTTCCTTTCTCCTGAAACCAAAAAATGTACACTTACGAAGGGCACAACTGTTGCTTTGTTTTGCCCTTTCCTTTCTTTGAAGACTTCTCTTTGGCAGAACCATCCTCTATCCACAGGGACAAGACCAGGAGAAGAAAGGACAACTTTAAGGCCTTCATTTTCAGACACATCAACCCTGATGGGAAATGCTTTCTGCAACACAAAAAAAAGTAATTAAAATTTTGAGATGTCAATCTTTTCTGCCATGGGGAATCAAATGGTTCATCTGGCCAAACAAAAGGACAATCCACAAAGACATCAGATGTAGGCCTAATACTGAAATACAATAAAGCTGTGCTTTTCTTAATTGATCTGTTAATGCATTACTAATGTATATTTACAGATTATGTCCCAAACTAGGCTTCGAGATTATTTTAAATCACCACTTACTGTAATGTCATAGCAGCAAAGCACAGAGCATTAAAGCATGTCACATGTAATCTATCAGCTTGGTGTATAAGTGAATACATCACTAGAATAGTTAACGTATAAACAGATTATAAACCGTTTTAAAATGAAAATACCAGATAATAGTTTCTCTCTCTAATGAATTCGAAATTTATTTTTAAACTTTAAAAACTGTGTAAATAATTTCTGTACATAATAATAATAATAAGAGAACCTGTGAACATTTTGCTAATACAATTAAGAGAAAATCAAAATAATTTTAAAGCATTGGTTATCACATTGGTTGGCACTTTGGTCTACTGACTCCAGTAGTAGAATCGAATTATGCATCACAGATTGTTTAACAGTATGTCTGAACATAAACACACATAGACAATATTAATGAAATGAACAAAGTATATGATACCAGTGTAATACTGTGGTTAATTTCAAAGCTATTTATAGAACATAGAAAATTTCAGATTACAAATTAAGGTTTACCTCCAGGTAACTTCCAGACATAATTTTACTCCATGATGTCCAACTCAGTGAAAGTTTTATGATCCTCAAAATTACAACTAATAGTACAATGTACCTGAATCAAAACCATAAATATTAGTCATGTGTTTAATGGATGTATCCATGTGTTGCAGGATAACAACCATTACATTATACATTATCTTCAGAAAGGTTGATTGAATTGAAGTCTAGTCTGTGATCTTTGTTTTTCTATTCATGCGCACAAAATAGAACATGGAAAAAGAATGCACTGTTGCCATTCAAAGTAATGCGTGTACAAATCCTTTGAGATGTATAGATACACCTGACACAAAGGGACAGAAAAACACCATACAGACTGACAAGCTATTATTTGAATTTTAAACAACATGATGAGCATATCCCCCACCACCCTCATCATCCACACTGATGTAGATTAAGAGAGCAAAGAGGATGCATTAAGGAATGCAGAGAAAACAAAACGTCAATACTGACTGGAATGGTGTCTCCTCTAAGTTCTACAATGATCATACACCAAAGATTAAAGCACGCATATTTAAGGACAAACAAAATATCACTCTTACCGTAGTACTATATTTTCTAGCAACAATTATTTTGGTTCTATTACCAAACAAATCAATAGTGAATTCTATAATACAGCTGATTGTGCAAGATAGCAAGCCATCATTACGAATCACGCAGTCTCTTCAGTCAGTAGCTTCAGGCGACCGATTAAATAACAGCTATTAGCAGTTAACTTTACATGTTTTTCACCCACTACGATATTTATTAACACATCTTAAAAAACAAAAACAAATTGTCTATATTTATTCTTGTCCTCGCTCTGCTCCGGGATGTTCAAGATGGTGGCTGCGTGCACCTGAAACATGCGCAGTAGTAGCTCTAAGCAGTGACTATAAATCACTAGATCAGCAGCAGCAGCAGCAGCAGGAGAGCTTTGCAATGACATAACCGAGTGCCTGTTTATTAATATGCAAAGCAACGTCTCTCTGTGTGCGTATTTATGTATGTTCCTTTTGTACAGAATCACCCACATTGTGGTTAAATTAACAGAATGCATAAGTAGAAGGGCATCTAGTTAAATCGGTGCCTCTTACAAATACAATACAGATCAAAAAACAGTGTAGCGTGTATTTTTTTTTACATATATATTTCAATATATTAAATGTACCCATTTTTGACTACTGTAACACATTTTAAATGCATTTCCTTTGTTTTTGTTTGTATTTTGTAGATATTAATTTGAAATATAAAACCGAATATATTTCAGTATATTAAATGTGGCAATTTTGAATACTGCTTCACAATTTAAATATACTATGAAAGTTATTATACAAAAACATATCGAAATATAATCAACAAATTGTAATCCTGAAATGTTATTATTATTATTGTAAAGCATGGTAAACTATAGTGTTTTCTATAATTTTACAATAGCTCTTCAAGATGAAAACAGCTGTTGGAGAAACTGAATAATGCATTAAGGATGTTCCTAGCTGCAATGTATAGCACATGGGCATCCAATGAGTTTAACAGACCAGCACTGTTTGTGCAGTACAGGACTTCATGCCCAGGGTGCATTTGCACCTAGTCACACATGCATTTGTTTATTTATTTTCTATGTATTTATTTGGCAGACACCTTTATCCCAGGCGAATTACAGGTGTTATTGGGCAGTACAGTGTTACAATGCAAGATTAATATTTAAAGTTTAGTAGTGCAATAGTGCAAGGATAGTGCATTAGCTGAGGATCCAGTAACGTGGTGCTTAGGTCAGACAACTCCAGTGCATAGTAGGAGGGGTAGATCAAGAGATCTACAAGTGCAGTCTAAACAGGTGGGTCTTGAGGAGGCGTGAAACATAGTGAGAGACAGAGCAGTCCTGAAGTTCTCCGGTAACTGGTTCCACCACAGAGGGGCTAGAGAAGAGGAGCAGGCACTGGAGGATGGCGAGTGGAGTGAAGGCATGACATACATAGACAAAATGCTTTACTGGACACACTGTGGCTGTCAGCAGCGTTGATTTATGGTAATTGGATGTATACTGGTTCCATATGTACTGTGTAAAGCAACATAGAGGAAGGAGAACATCACAGCAGACCGTTGGTGCCATTGTGGTGTGTCCAGTTTAGGTTGATTATGTACATTTTGCTGTAATAGCTGGGTTTGAGCCACTTGTTCCTGGTCTCTAGATACTGTTACTGAAATTTTTCAGTCCATGGTCCATAGATTTGAAATGCTCTGCCTGCAGAACTCTGCCTTACCTATGAAATTCTCCCTTTTAGAAAGGAACTAAAAACATTCTTATTTCACAAGGTATGTAATTCAATGGGGAGAATGTATTGTCAGATGTTTTGATACTGATGTGTGCTGTTTTTTGTATATGTATGTGTGCTGTTTTTAGTATATGTATACGTGCTGATTTTTGTATATGTATGTGTGCTGTTTTTAGTATATGTATACGTGCTGGTTTTTGTATATGTATGTATGCTGTTTTTTGTATACGTATGTGCTGTTTTCTATATATGTATATTCATGTCCTGTACAGCGCACTGAAACCACTTGTGGTCTGTTGCGCTCTATAAAATGTTCAAATAAAATAAAATGAATAAATACAATTGTTTTCCCTATGATCTGGACTCAGCATACTTTACAGACTTAAGTCCCTGGTCACACTTTACACTCATGGGATGCATGCTTGTTAAATAAACAGACTGCAGTTATACCCCCATTCCCCCCCAACTGTACAGTTCCATTCCCAGGATAATCTGAGACCCAAGGTCAATATAAACATTAAAATCTACAATCCTTTTGCTTATTGTTTTATTTTTTTAGCCTAGCCTCTGCATACTTTCATATTGGGCATGGGAATTCTATGTGGGTGTCTTGTCTGCTATTTCTGGTTTTCTTTCATCTCGCTGCTTCCTCCTGTTTTGTTTTATTATTATATAAGAACATTTACAAATGAGAGGCCATTCCATAGCTTCACAACTCTTTGTGTAAATAAATGTCTTGTACTCTCTGTCCTAAGTCTATTGCTATTTAATTCTCATCGTGTCTGGTATAGTTTTGTGCCATGCTTGTATTGGTTGGTTTTAACTTTGTCAACTCCTTTTAATATTTTAAAGTTCCACCAAATTCGTCTTTGGCTAAATATATTCAGGTCATTCAATGTATCTTCATAGCTCATCCCTTCAAGCAGTTGGAATAGTCTTGTTGCTCTTTCATTGGATTCTCTAAAAGGCCACAATGTCCTTTCGGTAATTTGGTGACCAGAAGTGAACATTGTATTCTAAGTGCAGTCTCACCAGTGTGCCATACAACCTCATCATAACCTCCTAAAGTTTGTACTCTTCTGACAATATACCCAAGCGTTCGGTTTGCTTTTTTAATTGCTGACAGTGATGGGTCTATTACAACACCAAGGACTTTATCTTGGTGGGCCTGTTCTAGTTCTATACCAACAATTAGGCGTTTGGATCTTACATGTTTGTTAAAATGTTTGTTCTTGTAGTATTGTTCTGTTGTCAGGTAATGTGCAATGTCTTTGCACGAAAAAAGCATTTTATCAGTGGGGTTTGTTGGTGGTGGTTGAGTGACTCACCAGATATACAAAAGATTCCAGACAGATTTGTATTTGTGGTAATGCTGGCTCGTGGTGCTCCTATTTAATTTATACAGGTGAGTGTTAAGTACTGTACCAAAAAATGTTTTCATGATGATATTATATTTATTTATGTAAGTACTCCTATCCAGCTGTAGTAAATCACCTTGATTAGGTTAAAAAAAAAATGAAGATGGAATAACTTACATGTAGGGACCAATACATTTTGCAGGTTGATTCATGTAACCTGACATACCACTATTAAGCAATACCATGTTCACAACCCTAGTAAATGTATTCCTCATAATACATTGAGCATGGGGTTTAAAGCTGTTCAATTTCAAAGTCTTACACTATTTCATTATTTTTACAACTGTTGTTTTGATACTTTGGTTATTATTTTTATGTACAGACACAGATATTGCTGCAAGTCTTGTAATTTCCATTATTTAGACAGATATAGAGTAGTAGTTTTTTTTTTCTTGGCATTTGCTGACCAGAATATCACATTCCTTATTCATTATTTTTTGTGTCATTGCTCATTGCATGATTAATAGTTTAAAGAGAACATACATAGAAGACAATCACTGTTGCAAAAGGGGCCTTGCACGACACCTCTATTACAGTTAATTTCCTGAAAAGCTAACTTGTCTATTATCCAGTCTCTCCTGTTTTTAGCAGAATATTAATTAAAACTTTAACAACTTGGTAATTGCAAAATTATATGTGTTGCCTTTTGTAAATAAATTGAAAATATTCAGCTACTAATTATTTTAACAAGTGAGTTCTGTTTTAACTAAAACAACAACCATAATCAGTGTGCAAATTATTAATTTAACTGTCAATGTTAAGGTAATAAAGGGTCTTGGGTTATAAACACTGAAACAGGGAAAGCAACACTGAGGGAAAAAAAACAGTGTAAGAGCAGAAAAGAGAAACTAACTGTGTACATGATATATCTGCGACCATTTTAATCAGTGTCTCAACACAACATTTTAAATAGTCACAGGTGTTTGCAACCAACTAGTTAAAGTAGATGAAGCTATTAAAACAATTCCATAAATCGTACATGTTATGCATTTCCATTCGTTATGTAGCTCTCTAATGTTTAGAAAAAAACGCAAGTTACAGTAAACATGTAGTTCATTTTTAAACAGTATGTATAGTACAGTACCTTTATTTGGTTATGCAAATCTCTGCTTGGAAACCATACTTTCAGTTAGTGTTGCACTTGTTTAGTCAATTCACCTGGCGCGTGAAACTGTTCCCCTCCCTTTAATGGCTTCTTTCCGGTATGAAACCAACCAGCTGCTTCCACTATTGACTGACATGCTTTCTTCCACTTAAGTCTTTCAGATGTGCTTTCAGCCATAACATGCATTTCTTTAAAAACTAAAAATATGAGACTAAGGTAGCTAATGGAAGTGCAAAGCATGTATGATTTATGGAAATATTTTATGAGCTAAACCTAAGTAACTTTAATATTCACAGTTGTATTTTTCCTTTCTAGTTTTGTTTCGAAGAATATCAAACCACTTTGAGGGTTCAAGTATTGCACTGTGGCTAGCTGAACTTTTGAGTGTAAGACATAAATCAACATAAGCCATAAGACAAAAGTCTACCTAAGGTACAAGCTGTTCAGAATGAATGTGTTCTACCTAGAGGAGATTGCAGAGTTAGTCGATTGTAGAAGGCAGTGATTTTCAGTGGCCTATAACCTGATTGTTCAATGAGGTCATAGCTCATATGCATCTGGAGCAGCTTATTGGCTAATACAAAAAGGCAAGCCTGTAGTAAAGCGTCCATATTTAATGGTATGGACACAAATAAAATTTTTAGAATGTGTTCTAAAATAAATCAGCAAAATATATCCCTGTAGTGGAGCAGTAATGTGCTTTCCAGATTATGTCGAGCCCTGATGCCCACCAATACCAAAACAGGTTGATGTTTCCAGACTGGCTGAGTAAAGTTGGCAGAATACCATGGGAACACATGCAATTATTCAACTAGCCATGATGGTATTACACAGCTCAGTAAGATCATTTGCTGAGGAAGATAGATCACCTGTAATAGCAGGATCTTGAACGGGGAAGGAGATCTTCAGTGTTATAATTTCTTTAATGGAATGAAATGGGAGAGCACCGAGGTTAAAACTAATGACTTCATGATAGATTAGATTTAATAAAACCAAGGGCAAAATCATAAGAGAGAGAGAGAGAGAGAGAGAGAGAGAGAGAGAGAGAGAGAGAGAGAGAGAGAGAGAGAGAGAACCCATGCTCAATTCATGTGCATGTGCATGGTAAATTCAACGCTCTACCATTGAATTTTAAGCATGCCTAATTGTAAACATAATCTATCTGCATAATGCAGTGTTGTAATCGAGTCACAAAAATTGGGACTCGAGTCGAGTCAAGTCGAGTCACAGAGTTTGCTCGAGTCGAATCACCTATCTGGCTCAAGTTAATTTTAGTCATTCGTTCAGACAGTTCGAAACAGTTTGATTTGATCCGATAAATTTTACAGGAAATTAGCAATCTACAAGTAAAAAGAAAATAACAATTCAATTAAAAATACAAATTAAGATGCACAATAATGTGGTCATCCTTCCCCACTAACGTTCACCATTAAAGGGCCACAGTTTCTGCCTTGTCTTTTCTCACTCCATTTCAGTGAATTCACGATTCCTTGGACCATTTATAAACAGATTTTGTTATTGACCATTGTGGCAACATGGCTGATTGTGTACAGGTGCAGGAGTGATGCAGTGCGCAATGAACAAAAAGAGAATTGTAATCCAGTTGGAAACGGGTTTTAATGATTATAATCCCGGTCTGGTGACCTAACAATAACTCCAGGCAATACACAACAATGTGTAATGCACTGGAAATAAATCAATGGGTTACAATCCCAAATAATAAATACACGTATCTTTCCCACAATGTACAAAACACGGTCACCAGTCCTGGGTGCGTGCTGTAGTGCTCGTGGTGGGTGATACAGTTTATTTCGTGACAGTGGTGAAGTGCTGTTCCGGCTTGGTGCTGGCCCAAGGCGACAGCTTCTGAATTGTGTTAGCTGTCTGATGATTCTCAAACAGGACAATTACTAACAGACAGAACAAACAAACAAAAACACTCACGATACTGTTACGTCCTTCTCCACAGTCCTTCTAGGTTTAAAAACACAAACCAAGCGAAAGGAAGAGATTGCGACTCTCCGCCCGCATTTATGTTTTCACACATGACCCCTTGGTAAACGAGTGCTACCACTTCTCCAATCTGTGGCTGCCACGTCGTTTTCCTTCCGGGTCAATGCATTCTTGCAACGGAGTCTCGCCTTCATCCAGACTGGCTGAATTCCCGACCCGGGTAAAGTACTGTCAGACCAGCCCATCCAAAGAACTCTGTTCTCACTGCTTAGCGCCTTCACAGGTCGGGAGTGAGATTTACAACCAAAACTCATTGTATTTCTGTCACAGCCATACAGAGGCCCTTTTACCTATACTCAGTTGGGTTGGATATACAGTAATGGCTACCACAAAACAAAAGAAGGCATTTAACCATTTATTTACAATTTTACTGATGGCAGTTTTTTTTTCACCTTTTCTCAACAGTGAAACTCACTGATAGTTTTTGTCAGATACCTTAACCTATGACAAAATCCACAGACCACTTCTTAAAAATTAATTCTGAAAACAATGCAATTCCATCCTCAACCTATTTTGTCTGGCAGTGTTGTTTGTGCCTATTTCCCAAATCATGCTGCTGTGGTGTGGTCTGCCCATTTTGCAAAGTATAAAGAACAAAAAAGGCAGCTACAGTTTGAATGCATCTGTACCGTGGGCTCAGTTTTGAGGTGATGGAATGGGTTTTTGTCTTTTGTAGAAACGTTTTCATACAAACTTTTGTACATTCCTTTAAAAATTCAATTGATTTGATGCCTATGATGAATATGTTTTTGTGACTAATTAACTATTAACATTTAAAATATTGAGTACTTTGCTGTATGTTTCAATATGAACTAAATCAAGTTATTAATCAAACGGATACATCTTGTTGCATACCTGTAACTGATTGATTAAAATGTTTGGATATACTGCTATTTTATTGATTACTGGCTAGTTCACTTATGCAAGGCTCTCGTTTCCTTTGGTATTGTGCGCATTCGTTTTTTTATTTGGACGTTTTTAGTCATGCAGTGTTCAGAAATTAGGATTGAATTGTTATATTCTTGTGCACTGTGCTGGTTTTACTCAAAAGTGATTCCTGTTCAGGTGTTTATGAATGGGAATAATAAGAGCCATGCATTTCTAAAATTTTCAATTATACAAAGGTAGGCCTACCTAATTTAAAGTTTGATAAAAACGTCTGTTTAGTTTTTGCAATTTATTTCATTGTCTAAAATGAAAGTGTTTAAAAATATATATTTTCACTCAGTGCACTCTATGTGATTTCCATCTTTCACAATATTTATTCAAATGAATAAATAAAGTTTAGATTAGGTTTATTTATAATGTTACTGGTTTAAACATATAAAATGTTTTTAATTTTACATTTTCCCAAGGAGTGCTAATAGTGGCCCGCAGTGCCCAATGCAGCTGAACAGGTGGGCCTCAGGTAAAAAAAAGTTTGGGAACCCCTGCCTTACAATATGTTCGTTTATATACAGCTATGGCCAAAAGGTTTGCATCATTAGAATTTTAGGATTGAGACAAAATTAAAACTATAAATAACTATAGTAACATAATTTAGATATTTTATTTTACATCAAAGAAACTACAAATTGATATCGTAAAAGTCTACCGGAAGCAGTAAGTAGTACAGTATTTCATGTTAGATTTTGAATTGCCCACTGTGACAGAGAGCGAATGATTCTTGGTGTTAGGGCGCTGTGTAAAAGGAACAGAGTACCCTTAACTAAATGGCACGACAATTTATTCCTTAGGGTAGGTGGAAGTGGGTCATTTAGGAAGGGGCGGAGCTTTGGTACCCAAACTCAGTGACCCGGACGGTAAACGGCGTGGCATCTGAGGATTGGAGGAGCAGATGCACTTGTTAACCTAAGGGTCATGAGCAAGGGTATAAATAGGGGACATAGTGTAAGTGATCTGTTCCTTTGTAAATGGTTAGAACAACCTTGAAGGAGACCGCTGTGGGAAAAAAACGTGAGTGTAAGTGATCTGTTCCTTTGTAAATGGTTAGAACAACCTTGAAGGAGACCGCTGTGGGAAAAAAACGTGAGTGTTGTGTTTGTTTGTTCTGTCTTGTAAAAACAGTTTTTTTTTTTTTTTTTCAAGACTACTAACACTATCCGGAGCTGCAGCCACAGGCCAGCAATAAACCCAGACACCAGCACTTCCCTGTTTCACAACTAACTGTCTTTTCACCACGAGCACTAGTGTCACGCACTAAATAAACACTGTGTTTTGTGTTCTGTGTTACGTGTGGGTGAGAAAAGAACCTGGACTTTGTTATTGGTTTCGGATCAAACCTGAGGATTACAAACGAAGTGATACACGCCGTTGTATCACTTCCATCATTTCACATTTATAGGTGTTTGTCCTAAGGTTCTGGACATTGTAAAATCAATAAACACCCTTGCACCTGGAAATCATCGTCTGTCTGTTTTGTATCCGTTCTGCACTGCACACATCTTTAACCACTCACCACTTTGCCACACCCACTCACCAATTTGCTTCAAGTAATGTTGTTGAAGCTGACACCCTGGGATCCTTCAAGAAGCTGCTTGATAAGATTCTGGGATCAATAAGCTACTAACAACCATACGAGCAAGATGGGCTGAATGGCCTCCTCTCGTTTGTAAACTTTCTTATGTTCTTAAAGCAGTGCAAGAGCAAAGAGGCAGAATGGAACCGCAGCAATTCAGCGCTATGATGGACCTCCTGCGCCAAACACTAACTGAGTTAATGCAGGGGAGTGTAAGAGCTGCTGCGCCTGACCCAATGCTACAGCGGCCCACAAAAATGGTGGCAGAGGATAGACTGGACGCATACCTGGAGGTATTCTAGGCGATGGCGATCTCTGCCGGGTGGGCCTGAGAGCAGTGGGCTAGCTACCTCCTGCCACAGATGATGGGTGAGGCGCAGGCAGCCACGAGGACCCTGGATTGCATGGCGATGCTGCCTACGCCACGCTGAAAGCTGCCATCCTCAACCACGTGGGGGCGACTCTGGAGGGTTATCGCCGCATATTCCGGGAGGAACACTCCAGGGCCATCACATACCGCTTACAGGATTACGCCCAGGGATGGTTGAACCCAGGAGCAACCACCACTGCCAGGCTGGTGGAGGTGATTGTAGTCGAGCGGTTCCAGCAGTGCTTGGCTCCGGGTCTGCACTTGTGGGTGCAACGACAGGCACCCGCCACCCTGAATCGGGCGATCCAAGAGGAAGAGGAAGTAACTGGAGAGATCTTCCCCTTTCGTGACCCGGCATAGTATTGCCAAATGTTTAGACCCCGCAAAACTAAATAGGAAAGAGTCTGATAAGTTTCAGATGGGGGCGATTGGTGAAGAGTTGCTTCCGCTCAGGACTGACCGGATCCCGAGCGAGAAGCCATGGGAGCAAGGGCATGATGACGTGCTGGGCAGGCTCTTTGACCAAGCAGCTGTGGTTAATGGTCGGGTGGTCAAGCCCAGACGCACTGCCGTGTACCCTCACTTTGAAATTAATCGAGATCTCTTGTACCATGTTGAGAAATTACCACAGACTGGGGAAGTGTGTCACCAATTGCTCATTTCTCAGCCCTTTAAGGAGGATTTGCTGCAGCTGGCTCACGCTATTCCCCTGTCTGGTCATTTGGGAAGTGACAAGACCAAAGCTAGGTTCTATTGGCTGGATGGTGACGGCAGGCGTTTTTTGCGTGTGTCAGAAGGCTAGCCCTAGAACCGTCCCACAAGCTCCATTGGTGCCGTTGCTGCTAGTGGAAGCTCCGTTTGAGCGTATTGGAATGGATATAGTTGGACTGCTAGAGTGGAGTGCGGCAGGATATACACACCTATTGGTCATCCTGCTACGCGTTATCCAGAGGCCATTCCCCTCTGCTCTGCGTCCGCTAAATCAGTTACCAACGAGCTAGTAAAGGTTTTCTCCCGGGTGGGGATCCCAAAAGAAATACTGACCGAACAAGGCACCAATTTTATGTCCTAACTAGTCAGTCGAACATGTAAACTTTTGGGGATTAAGACCATTAGGACCTCGGTTTTTCACCCACAGACCGATAGTCTTGTGGAGCATTTTAATAAGACCCTCTAAAACAGTGATGACAGTGCATGACAGTGACATGCGCTACTGGGACCAGCTGATTCCTCCCCTTCTATTTGCTATCAGAGAGGTACCTTAGGCTTCTACAGGGTTTTCACCATTCGAGCTGCTGTATGGGCAGAGACCCCGGGGTGTGCTCGATCTGGTCAGAGAGATGAGGAACAGCAGGATAATTTGACCAATACTGTCTGGTATGTGTTGGACCTGCGCAAACATTTTGAGTCTGAGGGAAAATGGGTGCATGACAATTTGCAGTAGGCTTAATGTAGACAGGAGACCCAATATAACAGGGGGACCCTTTTACGCACGTTTCAGCCAGGGGATAAAGTGCTTCTATTATTAGCCAGCTCTGAGTATAAACTTCTGGCGAAGTGGCAAGGATCTTATGAGGTTACATGCCGGGTTGGGACGGTGGAAGATCTGCCAGCCGGAGCGACGGAGAGAAAAGCACATTTATCATGTAAACCTCTTGAAGCCCTGGTTGCAACAGGAGGCTTTGTTAGTGGCGCAAGCAGATGATGTCACAGACCTGGGACCTGATCTTTCTGTGTTGGCGAAAAAGGGGTCCGTACAGATTGCAGATAAGTAGCTGGAGTGTCTAGGCATGGCTCATTTTATGACAACACTGGATTTAACGAAGGGGTACTGGCAGATACCCCTGACTCCGGAATCCACAGAGGACAGAGTTTTCGACTCCCTTCGGGTTCTACCAATTTAGGACCATGCCCTCTGGGTTGCACGGAGCACCAGCCACTTTCCAGCGGATGATGGATCGCATTTTGAGGCCTCATCAGCAGTATGCCACTGCTTACATAGATGACATGGTTATCCACAGTGAGGATTGTAAGTGTAAGGTAGCGGCAGTACTGCAATCCTTGCGGTAGGCTGGGCTCACTGCTACGCCAAAGAAATGTGCCATTGGGAATAGTGAGTCGGAGTATTTGGGGTATCAAGTAGGGAGCGGCCAGATCAGACCTCTGATTGCTAAGGTGAAAGCCTTGACTGACTGGCCGGTCCCTACGACCAAAACCCAGGTGCGCTCTTTCTTGAGACTAGCAGGCTATTATAGGAAGTTCTTGCTACTCCCTTAACAGACCTCACCCAGAAGGTTGCTCCAAATACGGTTCAGTGGACAGAGCCGTGCCAGAGGGCCTTTCTCGCTCTGAAGCGAAGGCTGTGCAGCAAGCCAGTGCTGTGCAGTCCTGATTTCAGTAGGAGGTTCACCCTGCAGACGGATGTGTCAGAGACAGGTCTTGGGGCAGTGTTGTCTCAGGATGTGCAGGGAAGTGAGCAACCAGTCCTGTACATCAGCAGGAAGCTCCTTCCCCGTGAGTAAAACTATAGTACCATCGAGAAGGAGTGTCTCGCAGTAAAATGGGCAGCCGAGTCCGGTACTACCCCCTGGGGCGACACTTCACCTTGGTTACAGATCATGCCCCTTTGGCATGGCTTCACCGGATGAAGGATAACAATGCCAGAATCACTCGGTGGTACTTGGCCCTGCAGCCCTATGCCTTCAGGGTTGTCCACCGAGCAGGAAAGCTGCATCAAAATGCAGATTTTTTCTCTCGGGAAGGCATGGGGGTGTAGAATTTTCGAATGAACCAGTGGTGTCATTCTGAGGGGGAGGATATGTAATAGGGGAGATCTGTGCTGACTGTCTGGCGCATGCGTGGTACTGCAGGAAGGGGGCAGCAGCCTCGTAGATCCACCTGTTAGTCATGGCAGTGACACAGAGAGGTGGGGAAGAGGGTGTGTTGGCTTTCCCTCTCTCTGAGTGGCTGAGAGGCGGGCGTTGGAGGATTGCTGACCCTGTAAGATAACGCTCTGTTGTTCCCTCAGCCTGCCCTTTAAGACGAAACGAGCCAGCTGGCAGAAGCTCTGCTGCCGGAACGAGCACGGCCGGAGAAGAACGAGCACAACAATAAATTAATTTAAAAGAAAAAAAAGAAAAGGAATTTTTAGTAGCGGGGAACAACTTGGCAGAACCCCGAACAGTATCAACAGGTTGAGGGAACGGGTGAGCATAGGATGAAGACCCAGGCCGTGCGGATAGCGACGGTCAGGGTAACGCTGGCAAATGAAGCACCTTTATTTTGTAGTTTCATTACTGTGTTTTATTTTCCCTTTTTCTTTGTGCCTTTTGTTTTCATTATTATTTTGAGCACTTGTATGTGCACTGGACTATATAACGGTATTGGTAACCCTGTGGTCCTGATTACTGTTGTCAGTATTCAGGCCATGGACAACAGCGCCCTCTGTGGGTAAAAATAAATCAGTGCGTCTGAGCTTCGTTACAAATAAAGTTTCTCCTCTGTCTCCTCTGTGTCAGTGAATTGCCTACCACCCTTCCATATTTATATATTGCTAGCATTGGTGGCAATTGTTGGTCATGTTGCGCTTGTCTTCCAGTGCCAGGGCCAAACATCGCAGCAGCTGGTCATGACGCCAAAGTGGATTTGGTTCCTCGGCAGATGCACTGCTTTACAATTTCTGCTAATGAAATTGAACTGATATCTTTCCTTGTTCATATCATCTGTAACAGTGTAAATATCACGTAGTAACTTGTATCAGTAGTGTAACATTATATATATATATATATATATATATGTATATATATATGAAATAAATACATAAATAAAGACTCCCCAACAAATTGTTTTTTTTACATAGTTAGGGACTGGTGATGGTGAGAACAACTTTATGTCCCACGTTAGTGTCCCTACTGGCTGTTAGGGGTGTGCAGGAATTCAGATTCCAGTACAGGTCTTAAATGAAACACATGTAGTAGAATTGCCATACTTATAGTACGGGCAGTCACTGTTTTAAAAGAAACTTTGAAATTATCGTTAAAATGAATATTGTAATTTCAATATTTTGCCACCAGGTGGCACCATGCGCTAAGTAAAAATCAATAATAAATAAAACATCTTCAATATAAAACAGATGTTAAGGTAAACTGAATATAATCTTAAAATCAACAGCTGCAGCTTTTTTCAATGCTTACTGAGGAAATAAAGATGGAACATGTGGACAGTGCATTGCTTGGCCTCTTTCCTATTAATCATGTCTGTTTTACAAATCCTATGTTATTGACTAAAATCAATGTAAGTGATGCTACTTACTTCACCAGTTATTTAAGAAGTATAACTAATTGACAGGCTCTGTGATGTGGCCAGGGGGGTCTTTTTAAAAGTTGAGTGGCCATGCCCCCTCACTTTTTGACAAAAGGGCTCCGCACATTGGGGTCCTGTGAATTAAAAGTACATTCAAAAATGTGATTTCTGCTTCTTCATAATAAAATCTTTTCTGGGGGAAAAAAAAACTTAATAAATACATAATAATAACTGTAATTCATGATATAAGAGTTATCTTAAATTTATTCAGAATTCAGTCTAGGTGTACATTTTAATGGTAAACTGAGCAAGAAACTCAGCTCTCACCTGCAAAAGCAGAGCATCCCAAAAACCTGGGCAGAATTCTGAAAATCAGAATGGCCCAGAATTTGGGATGTTATTTGAGAAACAAAACGGCCCAGAATTTGGTAATAATAATAATAATAATAATAATAATAATAATAATAATAATAATAATAATAATAATAATAACTAGAGTTGCCAGCAACTTTACGGCTTCCAGTACCAGTTCCAAACACTTCAGCAAATAGTGCAGAATGCCATTACATAGTAACCATGACCCTATGTGCACTCTATAAGGAGTTATAAGCCAGTTTTACATTTGACTTTTAGGAGAGGTCAAAGGTGTTTTTTATTGTAGCAACTTCCCTTGAACAACCTTTGAAGACAACCACACTAGGATCATGTGTGCCGGACTAGCGGTTTCAGAGACAAAGGTTTTTGTAAGCCATTTGTGTATGTTGATGATGTCATCGGACGTGGCCACCATGTTTCTTTATTGCAGCAACTTCCCTTGACCAAATCTTAAAGACAACCATACTAGGATCATGTGTGCCAATTTTGGTTCAATTGGACTAGCGGTTTGGGAGAAGAAGATCTTTGTAGTTTGTGATTATGACGTCTGTACCGTATGATTATGACGTCATGCAGCATGGCCACCATACCACACAACCTATCAGCTTATTACGAACATCAGTTAAGGTGTTTGAAACTTTGGTAATGTGGTTTTATATCGCATAATAATTATTACACTTCTAAGCCTCATTTTACATTTACAATTCAGACTTAAGCTGATATAGGTCCGGATGGCAGCAGAGATCCTTATCATTTTCAGGTTGTGTTTACACTTGTCTATCTTTCTTTAATTCAAGAGCACAGACTGTGGAATTTAAGAATACATGTTATCTACTGTCTCCACATCTATAGAATTATTTTAACTGCAAAGGAACACGTAGGAATAAAAGTTGAAAAAAACAGACATAAAGTGTGCTTTATCAACATACTGGAAACAATTATAAATATACTTTGCAAAAAAAGAAAAAAAACACAGCCAAGTAGAGCAGGAAGTGTAAACTATAATACAAAATATGACACCTACTGACATATTTCAGTAACAAAGTGCATGTTAAACACACTGCTCCAACCTAACTCAACTATTTGGGCAGCAGTGTGGAGTAGTGGTTAGGGCTCTGGACTCTTGACCAGAGGGTTGTGGGTTCAATCCCCAGTGGGGGACACTGCTGTTGTACCCTTGAGCAAGGTACTTTACCTAGATTGCTCCAGTAAAAACCCAACTGTGGGTCAATGGGTAATTGTATGTAAAAATAATGTGATATCTGTATAATGTGAAATAATGTATAATGTGATATCTTGTAACAACTGTAAGTCGCCCTGGATAAGGGCATCTGCTAAGAAAGAATAATAATAATAATTTAAAACAAACACAAACTTAAACAGCATGGTACTATGATAGTCATCACACATAGGTTTTTGTGGCTCCAGAGCTGGAGCACTAACACACCTAACTAGATGTACAGTATTACAATCTTGGAAATAGCCAGCAGCAAGCTATTTAATTATACTCAGTTTAAACTTAAGCATAACTTAGTCAGTTGGGTAAAAAGTATAAAAAATATTTTATTGTAGAAGAATCTACCTTTCCCATTACTCCCCCTACCCGGGAAAAATAATCCTCATTTTGGTGGTCTTTCCCCGCACAATGTACCATGCGGCCATGAAGGACTGCAATGCCTGATACCACCGAGTCATCCGGACATTGCTATCTTTCATTGTGCTTAACTGCTTGAGTGGGGCATGGTCTGTGACAAGATCAAATGAATCTCCCAGCAGGTAGTATTGTAAGGAGTGAGTAGCCCATTAAATGGCCAAACACTCCTTTTCGACTCCCGAGGGAGCATCTTTTTACTAATGTACAATATTATATATATATATATATATATATATATATATATATATATATATATATATATATATATATATATATATATATATAGGATGGGAAAGAAGTTTGTAAGAAAGTCTTCAAAGAGAAACCAGAGCTTTACGTGTCTGTTCAGAATAAAGCCCCCAAAGTAATAATAGCTGTTCAGATGCACAAGTAGCAAAGCCTAGTGAGCGGTTAACACTGATAAAGAG